>NW_020948100.1:0-34536 GCF_900497805.2 Vombatus ursinus | reverse complement strand
AAGGAAGGAAGGAAGGAAGGAAGGAAGGAAGGAAGGAAGGAAGGAAGGAAGGAAGGAAGGTAGGTAGGAAGGAAGAAAAGAAGGAAGGAAAGAAGGAAGAAAAGAAAAAAGAAAAGAAGGAAGGAAGGAAGGGAAAAAAAGGAAGGATGGCAGGAAGGAATTACAGCTCCAGTTTCTATTCCATGCTGCCACTCATTAACTCATTTTACATCTGATATAACATCAGAGGGGGTAGATTCAATTCACTTCAATAAGCATTTATTAAATATTGACTATAGGCCAAAAACTGTGGTGAATGGGCAGGTATTGCAGATAAAAAGTCAAAACTGAAAAAAGTCTCTGTCCTCAAAGAATATTTTTATTAGAGGACAAAACATGTATGCTGATTAACAAATGACAAAAGTATTTTGAGAAAGGAGTATATAGCACCTGGGGAGAGATGTCAGGGAACTCTTCATGGAAGAAGGGGCTGGACCATATTCTCATTTGAGCCTTGAAAGAAGAGAATTCAGAAAGCAGGGAATTCTATGGAAATTGGCAAGTGGTTGAATATGAGTGATGAGATGAGTGGAGGATTGAAAATGATTCAAAGAATATGAACATGATTTGAAGGACTGAGGGAAGTTTAGGGAATTTCAAGTTTAGTGGAAATGATAATGAATTCTGTTTTGAACAAGATTGAGTTTAAAATGCCAAGGGATATTAAGGTCCAGGTATCCAGTAGAAAGACTAGAGTCCAGGGGAAATATGATTAGGACTAGATAAATAAATTTCAGTGCCATCTGTGTAGAAATGACAGTTGAATTCACAGGAGCTGAATTGCTTAACAGGGACTGAATTCACCAAGGGAAAGACAAAGAATTAAGAAAGAAAAGGGCCCAGGACAGAGCCTTGAGGAATAATCATGCTTAAAGAGCAACTGATGAATCTATCGAAGAAGACCATGAAGGAAGAATGAACAATTGGGAGAAATGAATAGTCAGAGAAGTAGGAAAGAAACTAGGAATGTCCAGTGCCTTAGAATTCAAGTGAGAAAAAAAAAACAGGAGAATGAAATAGTCAACAGATTTATAAACTGCAGAGAGGGAAAGGAAGAAAAAGAGAACAAATGCCATCAAGTTTAGCAGTTAACTGAAGGACAGGGTGCCCTTCTGCTTCTAGGATGCCTATTCATATATTAAGTAAATACCAATTTAATGAAGGATTTTTTTTTTTAACCTTAAAAAGTTGACGCATATGCCATGATATTTGCTATATAAGCCTCCGGCATTTTTAGGTATTTCTATCTTACTGGTTTCAGTTTTTCCATTCCAAGCAACTGACTTGGCAAATGTCCCAAGTCAAAGGAAAACAGAAAGTAAGGCAATTATATTGGTGATCCAACATGATGGGGGGAGGGAAGACACACCAGAAACTGCCCTTGGCTTTTCTAATGTTACCTAAGGTGGGACTTTACCTGATGAATCTAGAGAGTGCCCTAGATTTTCTATTTTTTTCTGTTAATCCACTAGATCCTTACTTTGAAATCCAGTCTAAGATTTGATCAGCCAGGAAAATGAAGAATGTGTACAAGGATGATTATTTTCAGAGTACTGCTGACAGCACAATGTCTTTAGCTCAATTCATAGACTACTCCTTTTTTAAAAGAAGTTGCCCTGGGCCAAAATCCTATTTGAGCCTCTCCCTTCCCTGGTCTTTAGCATTTGCCATTCAATTTTGAAAACATTCATTAAAGGCCATGATTGAGACTCTGTGCTTGGTTCTGTGGCTACAAAGACAAAAAATCAAACCATGCTTGCCCTCGAGGAACTAATGTTATCTTGGGCAAACAGCAGATATGCAGCAAATTCAATTCAAAATATATGCCAAGTAAATAGAAAACAATTGTTTCAGAGTGGGAGATCTCTAATAAATAAGGAAATCAGGAAAGGCCTTGCATAGGAATTTTCAGTAGAATTGAGCTTTGAAGAGAGGTAGTTGATGAGGTCTAGAGGTTTAGGGATGCTAGAACCCCAAAATCATGACACTCAGGTCCTGTTCAAAATAATTAGACCCAAGCCTTCTTTCAGCCAAAGACAAAGTTCATTAAAGATCTGCCATATTGGCCAGACTCTTGAGGAATCTGAGCACCTGTGAGCTATTGGCTTGTTTGTAAGAATCGGAGCCTCTTAATGGAGACAAGATGGACCTTATATACAGAAAGACTAAGAGTGGCCAAGTAGTCTATGAGGTAATAGAACTCCAGGGACCTGGACCTTGGCTAAGGGAAAATGGAGCCTAGATAGGATGAAGGGCGGGAAGTGGCCTGGGGCCATAGGGAGGTAAGACAATGGAAGACTATGCTAGGTCTAGGGTAACAGAGAATTGGGAGATTGGGTGTAGCCACAATGAAAGGCCAATTGATGGAATTATGGCCTCAGAAGAAAGCCTGAGACCTCCTAGATATAATTCAAGGAGAATCCCTTAGACAAATGGACCCAAATTCTTTTTGGGGTAAGGTGCAAAGGTCTTGGCGTAGACCCACAACCGATCAGTAGTGATGGGATGATTGGACCTGAACCTTGAATTTTCCCATACTTCTCAGCAACCTAGTCCTTGAATTTTCCCAAATGTTTCAGCAGCCCAGATCACTGGCATCTCCCCAGAGGCATCTGGACCATCCCAGCCCACCTAGATACTCAATAGTCTGTCACAGTGGCTCTCCAACCCACCACAGACCACTTTACTCCTTTCAGTATTGCACCTGGGCCACCCCAAGCTATTTGCCACTCTTTAATCTTATCCAAATCTTCTCACAGTCTTTTTTTTTTGTATATAAGTATCAATCTCACTCCATCAAGGTGCAGATTCATTAGAAATCTAGCCTGCACTATTGGTGTTACAATAAACTCTGCTACTTTGACTGAAAGAAGGTTTAAGTGCTCGAATTTTTTTCCAGGCAGACTCACCTTGTACCTTTACATTTCAAGGTTCCCAGCAACCCCAAACCACATCCATAAAAATTTCAAGAAAAGGCAGGAAGAGGCACTTTAGACATTGTTGTTTAGTTATTTTTCAGTCTTGTCCTTCTCTTCATGACCCCATTTGGAGTTTTCTTGACAGAAATACTGGAACAACTTGCCATTCCCTTCTCCAGCTGGTTTTACAAATGAGGAAACTGAGGCAAAACAGGGTTAAATGATTTGCCCAGGGTCACATAGGTAGTAAATGCCTGAGGCTGGATTTGAACTCAAGAAGATGAGTCTTCCTGGCTCTAGGCATTCCCTGTACCACCCAGCTGCCTATGTATAGGCTATGTAAAGCAGTGGGGCAAAAGATGGTCTCATTGTGTACAGAGACCCATCTGTTGGCCACCTTTGCTAAATCATAGAGTGAGAGAAGAGGACTTATATAAAATTGGACTCTTAAGATAGAATAGGGTCAATGTAGCATAATGGGATTGGAGTTGTAGGGTCTGAGTCTGAATACCACCCCTGCTGCTTGCTATCTCTATAATCTGGAGAAGGTCATTTTACTTTCCCAGGACTGTTTCCCTTATCTTTAAAATTAATGAGTTGGAATAGATGACCTCCAATGTCCCTTCCATCTCTAGGCCTTTAATCCTGTTATCTGGTCTGCAGTCAGATTGTACAAGCCTTTTTTTTTTTTTTTTTTTTTTTTTACATAAGAGATTATGTAGTCCTATATTGGGACGTAGACATGTAGCCCCAGTAGATAGAGAGAGGACTAGAACTGGAGTCAGAAAGACCTAAATTCAAAAATAGCCTTAGACACTTATTAGCTTGTGATCCCAAATAAGTTGCTTAACCTTGTCAACCTCAGTTTCCTCAATTTGTAAAACAAAGATAATAACAACACCTACTTCCCAGGATTGTTGTGAGGAGCGAATGAGATAATATTTGTAAAGCACTTTGATAGCCTTAAAGTTCTATATAAATGTTAGTTGTTATTGTTGGTATTCATACTGTATTCTGAAGGCCTCTAAAGTCTTTTTAGTAAGGGAATGATATGGTCAAATATTCCTTAGGAATATTAATTAATTAATTAGGTGGAGAACTGATGACAAGGGTAGAGAATGGAAGCAGGGAGACTATAAGACTATTGCAATAGTTCATGTGAGGCGACGAGCACCTAAACCAGAATGGTGGCTGTGTGAATGGAGGTAAGTGGACCGATGTGAGAGGTGTTGTGATGGTGGAATCAATAAGGCTAGGTACTTGATTAGATAAGGTGGATAACAGTGAGCTAGAATTTATATATCACTTTAAGGTTTGAAAAAAGCCTTACGTGTTATCTCATTGGATTCTTACAATTACTAGGTATTGGGAAGATGCTATTATTAATCTCTATTTTGTAAATGAGGAAACTGAGGCCAAGAGGTCTTCAATGACTTGCTTTGGGTCACACGGCTAGTGAAAGTCTAAGCCAAGATTTGCACAGAGATCTTTCTGACTCCAACCAAATTACTCTGTCCACTATCCTACATAGCTGTCTCAAGGATAAGGTAAGGCTAAGGGAAGGGTCAAGAGGAAATCATAGCTTGACAACCTTAGTGCTGAAAAGAATGATGACAACTTCAAGAGAAATAGGGATATTAAAAATAACTGACAGGATGAAAACATATTTATTGTATGTTCACTGTGTGCCAGGTACTGTGCTAAACTGGGTAGATAGGTGGCGCCATACAGCATAGAGCAAGGGGCCTGGAGTCAGGAAGACTCAGCTTCCTGAGTTCAAATCTGGCTTCAGATACTTACTAGCTAAGTGACCCGAGCAAATCATTTAACCCTATTCACCTCAGTTTCCTCATCTGTAAAATGATCTGGAGAAGGAAATGGCAAACCACTCCAGTATTTTTGCCAAGAAAATCCCAAATGAGGTCATGAAGAATCCCACACAACTGAAAATAACTGAAGGACAATGTGCTAAGAAGCAAAGATGCAAATCCAAAAGTGACACAGAGACCCTACTCTCAAGGAGTTTACATTTGAATAATAGAAAACAACACATATAAAGGAGTAAAGCCCCAGAAAGGGTAAAATCAGAGATATGGTGAATAAAGCCATAACGTATTCAGTTGGCAGTGCCCTCCCCAGAACCAACGGCAGTCTTGAATAGCTTAGTCTTCCAAAATCAAGAACTACAAAAGGGGAAAAGGGAGAAAGGAAGGGTGTGTAGTGTGCCAGTTTAGCACAAAAATGGTATGGTCGGGAAGCTGGCATTAGCCAGATATAGTGAGTTCTCATTCCTCAGCATTGCCCGAGGATGAAGCTGGAGGAGTTGGGGGGCGGGGTGATGGGAAAGGGTGCTAGGAGAGCCAATAAGGAATGGAAGTCCAGGTGGCATGGCAGGAACACAGTTTGGGTTAAGTGGCTATGGTTGGCAAGATGTAGAAAGAGGGATGATATTCAGGGGAATTGAGCTGAGGGTCCCGTGAGTGATCAGGCTGTGGAATTGTACACACATTAGGCAGGTCAAAGACAGCAACTGCTGGCCATGCTCTTTGTAGCCATGCCTCAGCAGTAACAAAAATAGTGAAGAGAGGGGAACACCACGAAAAGATGCCATATGAGCAGTTTCTCTTTAAGTTCCTTATTTATCCAGACAAATACAATTCAATGTGGGTTTGCTGGGTGACATTAAGCTGTCTTTTAAAACATTTGCAAACTTAAATATCTGACGTCCAGGACAGCTGGAGTATTTTTAAAATGGTAGGACCTCCTAGAGCATGAGTTTTCAATTTCATGGTCATCAAGAATCCTAGGTCACTTCCTCAGTATGTATTAACATTTGAGTGAGATTACAAAGTAATAAACATCAGAGGTGGATTTCAAAGTGACTCCAAATCCATTGCTCTTTCTATTACTAGAAGTAACAGGATTACTTGGAAGCAAAAGGATTTGGAACTAATGAACAGGTATGGGTAGCTGAGTGGTGCAGTCCATAGAGCTCTAATCTTCCTGATTTCAAATCTGGCCTCAGATACTTACTAGCTTTGTGACCCTGAGCAAGTTACTTAACCCTGTTTGCCTCAGTTTCCTCATCTGTAAAATGAACTGGAGAAGAAAATGGCAAACCATCGCAATATCTTTGCTAAGAAAACCCTAAATGGGGTCACAAAGGTTTGGACAGAATTGAAAACAACTGAACAACAACTACAAAAAAAAAATAACAAATGACCTAAAATTTAGATCTATAGAAATATAGAATGGATTGTTTCAGGAGGTAGTGAGTTCCCCATGATTATAGCTCTTCAAGTAGAGAATACACAGATGTCAGATCTGTGTAGATAGAGAGACTTCCCATTAAAATAAGGATGAGTCTAGATGACTTTGGAGATATCTGCTAAGCCTTTTATCCAGTATCTTCCCAAGTTGAGAAGAACTATTTCCTCTACAACTTGCATATTCTGCACAGTAAGCAGTGCATAGGAAAGGGGGAAGAGGCATCAGATTGGCTTTTCAGTTCCCAAAGTACTACTTTTTTTTCTAGCCCAGACAGTATGGAGGAAGGCTTCACAAGATCCTGATGTGAAGTGTTAAGGATTTTTGATGTTAACAGTAATAACGGTTATTTATATAGTACTTCAGATGAAATTGGTCACCAATTACATGGCATGTAATGATACATCACCAAAACAAACAAAAAAAAATTCCCCTTCTATAACCTGTAGAAATACTGGATTCTCATTTCAGTCTTTCAGGTTGATGCTTCATGTCACCCAGGGCACAGTGTATCAAATTTCTGATTATATTCTGCACCAGGAGGTCAAAAGAGCATCCTATGTTTTTGAGGACATGAGTGAATGAAAAGTCACCATGGCTGGGGACAATGAGATTTGCACTAGGGTGGCTCTGAGTATCACGTAGAATGAAGTATTAGAACTTTAGCAAACTTTCATGGTGGCAAACTTTATTTTCGTCATTGCTATTCAGTCATTTCAGTTGTTCCTGACTCTTCATGACCTCATTTGGGATTTTCTTGGCAAAGATACTGGCCTATTTTGCCATGTCCTTCTCTGGTTTATTTTCCAGGTGAGGAAACTGGCAAACAGGGTTAAGTGATTTTGTCCAGAGTCACACAGTTAGTAAGTGTCTGAGGCCAAATTTGAACTCATGAAGATGAGTCTTTTTTGTGTGTGTTGTGCAATTGGGGTTAAGTGATTTGCCCCATGTCACACAGCTAGTAAGTATTATATGTCCCAGGCTGGATTTGAACTCAGGTCCTCCTGACTCCAGGTACTCTATCCACGGCACCACCTAACTGCCCCAAGATAAGTCTTTCTGATTCCAAACCCAGTGCTCTATCCACTTTGCCACCCAAACTTTAATCCACCAATTATTATCCGTATTATCATTATATTGATAGCTCCCTCAAATTCTTACCCTCTTTAATCTTTGGTTTGGTCTCCCTATAGTTCCTCTGCTTAAGTGAAAAATAGATTAACATGTATTTTAGAGCCTGAAGGGGCATTAATTATCATCCATACCTTGCTCCAGTTTCATGAGAGAGGAAACAGAGGGAGTGGTAAATGTATTTCCCAATGTCACTTACAACATCTCCTAACCTTGAGATCAGGTCACTTCATATATGAACAAGTTCTTTTTTTCTTCTTTTTTTTAAATTTGCCTCTCTTCTCTTTCTCCCTTATCCCATTTTCATTCTCTCTCTGTCTCTACTATCTTGGGTCTCTCTTTTTCTCCCTCCTGTCTCTCCCTATCTCTCCTTCCCTACTCTTATTAGTTACATGCTGAACAGGCTAGATAAATACACATTAGCTGATGCCAGTTTTGTGAGCAGCGCCCAAAGTATCATAGAGGAAAGTCAGACAAAGCCCTTTTTTGCTTCGTCATGGCAGATCAATGTATTGACCTTATTTAGATCAATGTTATATATCATATCTACAACCTGCTTGATCTGATATTGTTTGGCCTTGATAGCCACAATAAATACAAGTTGTCATTGTCTATCTTTTTCATACTTGGATCAGTGTTCAGTGGGATGTTGATGATGGCATAGTGATTGAGACTATTACTATTGGAGCTACCCCACCCCCCACTATCCTCAAGGCTACTGCATGTAAAGCCAAATGCTCTTGGGTTTCTGGGAGTTGAAACATATTTGTTTAGCCAGATGGCTCAGTGGACAGAGGTCTCTAAGTGGAGTGAGGAAGATCTGGGTTCAAATTTGACCTCAAATACTTATTAGTTGTGTGACCTTGATCAAGTCACTTAATTTTTGTTTACCTCAGTTTTCTCATCTGCAAAATGAGGATAATAACAGTACCTACTTCCCAGGGTTATTGTGAGGATCAAATTGAAATAATAATTGCAAAGCACTTAATGCAGTACCTGGTGCCTAGTAAGTACTATATAAATGTGAACTATTACTATGTTCCTTTCTGTGGCACAGAAACCATTAAACTCTGTGTTCTTGGCATTCAGGGCCTCTAATCAGGCTTCTGTCTTGGGGCAGGACAACTTCTGTCTTTGGGGTTGGTTCCATCTTGGGGAAATGTCAAATTTATTGTTCCTATTGCTGTCATTTCCTCCAAACCATGAAAATGCCATAGTGCTATACTACTGGCCAGATTCATGATGAAAAGTGAGAAAGGTAAAGTCTATATTTCTCAAAAAGTGACTAAACTATGTATATGCTTTGACCTGAAGATGCTACTAGTAGAAATATATCCCCAAAGGAAGTCAAGACAGAAGGAAAAAATCCATATATACAAATATATTTTAATAGCATATTTTTATAGCAAAGACTTGGAAATCAAGTGAGTCTCTATCAACTGGCAAATGGCTGAATAAATTATAGTGTGTGAACATAATAGGATATTAACTGCCTCATAAGAAAGGATGTATAAAAGTGAAATAGACAGAACCAGGGACAGAATTTACACAGCAACATAAGTAATGTAAAAGAAAATAATTTTGAAAAACTTCAGAATTCTGATGAATAGAATTATTAGTCAAGGCTTCCTAAAACTCACGATGAAGCAAGTTTTTCAGCTTTATCGGTAGAAAGGTGCTAGATGTGATATATAGAATGACACATACATGTTCAGAATCAGTTGAAATGTGTATTTGTTTGATGATTCTTCTTTTAGGAATAATACGTAGAATGTAGGTTCCTTGAGAGTAGAGATGTTTTTATTTTTTGTGTTTATGTCTCCAAAACACTTGTGTAGTGATTGATTTGTTGCAAGGAGAGGTTTTGGGAGGGGGAGTTGCTGGGTCCTGTTGGTGATATAAAATAAACAAGCAAAAAAGTCAATGTAACATTTAAAAAATAAACAAGATAATGAAAACATAAAGGGGAACACAACAAACAATATAGTTTTCTTGTTGCCGCAACAAATTTAAAATATTCTTCAAAAAGAAAACTGTACATACCAAAAGCTCACAGTTTTAGATTCAATTAATCTATCAATCCATGGATATTTGTTAAGCATCTATTGTGTTATGTGCCAGGCTCTGTGCTAGATTCCATGCATACAAATGCTAAGCTTTTTCTGTTCTTTGCATACTAAAAAGTTCATATTTATTAATGTTTGTTAATTTAATAATAAAATGGAAAAATATATTAAAAATAAAAAAAAAGCAAAGGAAAGATCTCTAAGGGTGGCAGGAGTACCTGACCACCTGACCACATAGATACCATTATCCAAAGAAAAATACATTCTGAACCACACTTGGTGATGCATGCCTGGAATATCTTCTACTAGAGGAGCCTGGAGTGGGTTATCTCCCAGGCTCAGGTGTTCTGAGCTGCAATAGGTCTAGGCCAATTGTGTCTTCATAATACGTTTGGCTCAAATAGGGACAGTCTCCAAGAGCAAGGGTCAATAGGGTGACTATGAAAGGGCAAATTGGCCTATGTTGGAAAGAGAATAGGTCAAACTGCCACTGCTGATTAGAGGCAGACTGAATCTGTGAGTAGCTGCTGCATTTCCTTGGTGAGATAGAAAGAACTCATAAGAGAAAAGGAAAAGTAAAGTAAGAAAAGAAAAGAAAAAAGAAGGGAAGAGGAAAAAAGGGGAAGGAAGGAAGGTAGCAAGTAAGGAAGGAAATGAAAGAAAGGAAGGAAGGTAGGAAAGAAGAAAGAAAGGAAGAGAAAAGATTTGAAAAAGACTCTGTTCTATAGGTTCACTCATTCCCAGAATGGCAGGCTGCAAGCCATGATCCTGACTGACGTTTGTCCAGAGACCACCAGAACAGAATTCAGCACTTACAATATGATCGTTATTGGCAGGGCTTATCCACAGAAGACTCTAGTGGTGAAATGTACTAGCCTGACAATGCTAGTGAGCATCACTCTGACAACTGGACGCTCCAGGCTGAGTCTGTATGAAAAGAGCTGAAGGGCAGCAGATAACAAGGCCATCCTGTGGAACTCATGTACCTGAGGCAGCTGGAAAAACTTGAAGCAAACTTTGGGGAAGAATGCGATTCTCAAACCCTCGGACAATGATGGTTACTGACACATCTATGGGTCTGTGGACTGGATTAATCACATTCTCATTCTTTTCTTATGCAAACTTTTCAGAAGCTGTTGCAGGCAGACTCTACACCACAGCCTGCATCCACTCTTCCAGGATCTAGGAGTTTCTAGGTTTAAACAATCTTAAATTCTGGCTAGAGATAACATTAAAGAATTAAAATCATAGAATCATAACATAAGGCTGCAAGTAGCACGGGATTCTAGTCCAACACTTTTAATAATGATCATTATAGATCACATTTTGTAGTACTTTAAGGTTCACAAAGTGATGATATTATATTATATTACATTATGTTGTATTGTATTATATTATAAAATGTTATGTTATATTATGTTATGCTATGTTATGTTATATTATGTTATGTCATAATGCTTGATCCTTATAACAATCTTGTGGGGTAATTATTATTATACTGATTTTACAGATAAGGAAGCTAAGGCTAGAAAAGGTTAAATGACTTCCCCAGGGTTACATGGGTAGTGAATATCAGAGGCTATATTTGAACTCAACTTTTCCTAACTCTGAGTTTCAAATCACCCTTTCTTCCTCTTCCTTGCATTTTTTTTAACAGATGAAGCAATAGATGACATGAAGGAAAATATGATGTTTTTAACTAGTTATGACTAGAAATGACTTAGACTAGACCTAGAAGCTAGCTATGACTGGATCTCTTGAATCTAGTCCAGCTCACTGAAATCTGTGCAATGCTACCTCCTAAAGATAATCATAATGACAATGACAAGAACAGCAACAACAACAATAATCATATTTATATAGCAGCTTAAGATTCCTCCCCAAAGAATTTATAAACATTTTTCAGTTGGTCTGACTGATAATATACCTGATTAATTTTTACCAATATTGTTAGAGCTGAGCATACTTTAGAAAACATGTTGGTAAACTGACTTTTCCAAGTGCAGGCAAGTAACCAACTGGGATTCAAACCTAGGCCTTCTGATTCTAAATTGACTGCCTCTACCTGGCTTAATATTTTACTTCCCTGTAGCGTATTTGCCTTATAAATACACACAGATATGTATACATGTACAAACATGCATATGTATGTGCATATCTATACTATCTATAGATAGATTATATCTATATCTGTTTATGTCTATGTATCTAATATCTATCCACATAGATGATCTTAAGAACTTGAATCTCTCACAGTCCCTTTTAGGATCCTGTAATTGACAAACTATACAGTTTCAATGGATTTTCACCCAGGCTTCCACCACTGGTGGAAGGAGAATGGAGGATTGGTACCTAAGTACACACTTCACTCTATTGTGCTTCTCTTTGGTCTCTCCAGCAAATCAACTGGGATTTCTCTCCAGCAAATCAACTTTGCCTCAAGACTTTCTTTTCTATCCCTGGTATTAAAAAAAAATCGGTTTGGACCCATGACAGACTGAGATAATCAAAGCATCCCTAATGACTGAGACTTAATCACACATCCTCAATGACAGGCAAATGGCAGTACAAGTACCCAGGCCAAGGGGGTAGCCTGAATCCTTTGAAGGAAGTATTAATGGATATGTTCATGTCTTCTCTAGAGATGTAGTATGGTACAAAGGAAAGGGTATTGACTTTGGAGTCAGGGACCCTGGGTTCAAATTCTATCTCCAATGCTTATACTCCCTGTGTGACTTTGGGCAAGTGATTTAACAACCTTGGGTCTAAGTTTCCTTACCTGTAAAATGAGAAGTTTGGATTGTATGCTATCTGAGGCCCTTTCCATTCATGTCTTGATCTAAACACTTCTCTCTCTCTCTCTCTCTCTCTCTCTCTCTCTCTCTCTCTCTCTCTCTCTCTCTCTCTTTCTCTCTCTCTGTCTGTCTTTCTCATAGAAGAGGGTTGAATTGGATAACCACTGAGGTGCTCTAGCTCTAAATCCATGATGCCGTGACATAGATACTAGAGGTCATCTGTCCACATAACCTGCTAGCAAGAATGTACTGGAAATTATTTAATTGATTCCATGTCCTCCTCTAAAATAAAGAAAAAAAAATAAAGGGATATACAATATGTGTGTGTGTATGTGTACATATACACAGAGAGAGTGACTTTTACATTTTATCTTCATTAACATTTTCTCCATCATTTTTTTAAGTCTACAGTCAATAATCAACAAAACAATAAACCAAGCCCTGATTTGTAGCGTTTGCTTCTTCCTAGATGTAAATTCTCACACTGACAGTACAGCAATCCCTTTTAGTGAGAACTGACTTCATTTCTCCCCTGCCTTTCAGCTTCCTCAGATACTTCTTCTGCTAAGCTACTTATTCCCTTAGCATTTTGCCACTTGATTCCACCCGCCTACCCAGAAAGAACCCTTCTCTAATATCCAACAGTAGATCACAGATCATTTGCCTTGCTAAGTAATATGGTACCATAGAAAGAACAGTGAGCCTACAGAAAAATAATTGGATTCAAGTCTAAAGCTCTATCACTTCAACAGCTTTTCTTCCATTCTCTATAATGTTAACTGCATTAGGGCAAAGAAAGTCTTTTGTGACTGTATCCCTAGCTCTGAGCACTGTATTCTGTACCTAATGGGTATTTGATTTTTTGTGTTATTGTATACAGGAAAGAACACAGGCTCTGTAATCCAAGGACTTGGGTTGAAATCTTACCTCTGATGAATACTGCCTTTAGGATCATGGGTTAATCATATCCCCTGGGGTCTAAGTTTCCTCATCTCTTATAGAAGGGGGTTGAACTAGATGAACTCTTCCAGCTCTACGTCTATGATGCTATGAATCTCATTGAATTATTTGGTGTTTGATATTATAAAGTAACTTGTCTTACTCTTTCTAGAGCTTGGTTTTTCCCTATAAAGTCTCTTCAATGTCTAGTCTGCTTTGAATGAATGGGATTAAAAAAAAAAAGACTTTTCAACATCTTTTGTTTTTCTCAACACCTTGCTCTCTAAACAAATCTCCTTCCTCTCCCTGATCCAGGGAATCATCTTTTTGTACAAAGAACAAAAAATGAGAAGAAAAAAAATCAAGTCGGAAAAAGGAATCCACAAATTAACCAAGTATTATAGTATATGCAAATTTTAATACTCACAGTTTCCCCACATTCTCAAAAAAGAAAGGGAAAAGTATTTTCTTATTTCTTCTTTGGAGAGATACGTAATTAAAATCACATATTATTTTTTGTGGTTGTTTGTTACATTGGAATTTAGTGATTACACATTCTCACAAACTAGCATGTATTTAATTACTTTTCATCTATTCATATTTATTCTCTTTATATATATATATATATATATATATATTCTGCATATACTTACATATATTCTAGTGGTTGCAGCATTAGAATGTAAGTTTCTTTCAAATAGAGATTGCTCCATTCATTGTTTTTTGTATCCCCAATGCCCAGCACATATTGAATATTTAATTCATGATTGAGACTTTGATGTATATCTTTCCTGATTATGCTTAACTGAATTTTGTGTCAGTTCACAGAAGTCTTCAAATGTCAAGCAAAGTCATCTCACTACCAGGTGTTGGTCTTAAAATTTCCCTTCCCATGAACTGGTTAGTTTCCCAGGGTCAAAATACAATGCCAGGAGGGTATTCTCATTATTATTAGGTTATTTGTTGAGGTCTCATTTCACAAGGCAAGAGAGCTTGACATGCGAGTGTCTAGGGCAAGGGATGAAAAAGAGCATGAGTGAGTTTATAAATAATTGATAGATCACTTCCCTGTGCTGCCAGCTAATTTCAGGTCATCACAAGGAAGATACTTAGACTTTGTGGAAAACTCTCTCCCACCAAAGTGAGTCTGTTGTAGGCTTGGGCACCTCTCTTCACAGCTAAAGAAGCCAGGGAATGTTGGTCTGCCTGCTGCTTGCAAGGTTGCTAATCCCTTAGACAGACCTCTTGGAAAAATCAATGATCCCAAGTAATGGTCTTTGGTATTCCAACTTGCTCTTCAATACTGGCTAATGGGCTGAGAGCCTGTGATGTGGATAAAGTTAGAAACAGCTCATTACTGGAAGAGATCATGTTGAGAAGTCTTGGTCCCAGGCTTTTTTGTGACAGCAACTCAAGGGAATTGCTACCTACACTGCTGAAATGCTACATAATATATGATTCCATCAGCCTCTATCAAGGACTAATTAAGCCAAAGAAGGAATAAAATAACGGAGAAAGAAATGAGACCTGTTGTGAGGATTGGGACCTCACTTATGTTGTAGGAAGCAGCTCTGCTTTTGAAACACTATAACTTAATAGAGTCTGAGACAGAATGACCCAGTAAAAGTTAGGAGTAAGGAAGTGTTCTTTCTTTATGCTTGTGAATAAAAGGCCCCTTTCCTCTAAGGGAAATCCATGAGCATTGCAACACCCTTGTAAAAATCCTAATAATGTAGATCTACCCATTCCGTATCTTTCATTAGCTCGCTCTACTCCATGAAGATAGAGAGTAAGATGACCTTGTCAGCCTTGTAAATTTATTCTCTGGCCCTATTAGCAAGAGGTCACTCACAGATATTCTCTGAAGGGTAGAATTATAGAACCTCCAAATCCTGTATATAAATAGGTACAGAGAGAATTAATGTCCTTAAAACGTAGGATCCAAAGATCATAGCTTTAAAGCTAGACGAGACATTAAGGCAGTGTGGTTCAGTGGAAAGAATGACATGTTTGGAGTCAGAGCTCTTGGGTTCACAACCCTGTTCCTGCCACTTACTTATTCCCAGTTCAATCTTGGCCAATTCAATTTACTCCTCTGGGCCTAAATTCCCTCAGCTTCGGAATAATAGAGTTGAGTTAGTTGACCCTGAATGTACTTCTGGTTCTAACTCTCTGATCATTGTGTTTATTTTATATAGATAGGTAGTGATATGTGCATGCATATAGATAGGGGTGTGGGTGTGTGTGTGTGTGTGTGTGTGTGTGTGTGTGTGTGTGTGTGAGCTAGATGGTTCTGTGAGTAGAGAACTAGTCCTAGAGTTGAAGACTTGAGTTCAAAGCCAGCCTCAGAAACTTGCTAGCTGTGTGACCCTGGGCAAGTCACTTAACCTCTGTTTCCCTTAATCTACTGGAAAAGGAAATGACAAACTATTTTAGTATCTTTGCCAAGAAAACCCTATAATGGGGTCACAAAGGGTCAGACATGAGTGAAAAACATCTATCTGTATGTATGCACATATATATATATGTGTATATAGATATATTTATATACATACATATGTATATATATATACAAATACACACATACATACACATACACATACATATATAGACAACTATATTTCAAGATATTTGGGTTCCTTTTATAATCTTATACATTTTACTTAATGCATTTAAAATTATCCTGAGAGGGGGATCTCTAC
The DNA here is from genome assembly GCF_900497805.2 of Vombatus ursinus. Lineage (NCBI taxonomy): Eukaryota > Metazoa > Chordata > Mammalia > Diprotodontia > Vombatidae > Vombatus > Vombatus ursinus. Next base: position 18,679 of record NW_020948100.1, on the reverse strand, counting down.
ATTTATAAAGTCACAGGTTCACAGGACCATCTGTGTAGACCTGGAGGGATCTCAGATGCTGTTTCCCAAGTCCAGTCAATAAAACATTGCATAGGCGCTGAAGAAGCTCTAAAGGTTTCCGAGAAAGACTTTTATTTTGTACTAGTGTCTGTCTTGGTGTTTAATCCTTGCCAGAATTCAGGTTCGTTAAGAGTAGATATTTTATCTTTTCTAAATGTTCCATCTCCCTCTGTACATAACATAATGTTCTGAAAATAGGAGGTACTTAATAGCTGTATGTTGTATCTCCAGATTGTCACTATCAGGCGGTTGGTGATTCAATGATTAATTGAAAATTTCCCATTCAAAAAATCCAATTTGGGGGAATCATGAATTTCCCTTAGGTCTGACTCTTGCCCAGGAAGTACTTACAAGGCTAGAGGTCTGAATGTCAGATAGCAGGAGGAATTTCTGACAGTGAGATGTCCCTCATCCCACTTGGTAGGGAGGGTGGATGCAGAGATCAACTATAATATAGCAAAATGGAATTTAAGAATACACACACTAATACGCCTGTAATGAGCTATAGAATCCCTTTTAGACAAGGACAGACACTGAGGCCTAGAAAGATGAAGTTACTTTCCCCGGAGGGCATTCTGGATATGTTTCTGTAATGTTACCCTTATTAAGCTCCTGTATGTGTATGTAATTACTGTATGTAATATGATATTGTCACAACCGTCAAGGAACTCCCAATCTACTGGGATATGGGATAAATATATAGATAAGGATAAGGATAATGAAGAAAGGAGATGGAGGGAGGGAGGGAGGGAAGGAGAGGGAGAGAGAGAGAGAAAGAAAGAGAGAGAGAGAAAGAGAGAGAGGGAGAGAGAGAGAGAAACAGACACACAGACTGGTAAGCATACGTTTAATAAATATTTAATGCTTCTCATTTGATTGATTTCCAGAGATAGGATTCATCCTGTCATCCTCCAACATGCCTCATTGAGGGAACTGTTCCTTCACCTTGTCTGTTGGCCCAGGGGTCAAGGTCACACCAGAACTGGGCAAGTTGAGCCCTGTCCTTTGTCTCTCTTGTAAATTGGGCATTCTTTCAGCAGCACAGCCTGTTAGACATTTTCTTCCATTGTCTCTCAGCTTACTATAATTTGGTAGTTGATAAAATATTCCCTATTCTCTCTCTTACTAAATATATCTTCTTAGGTAAATTTCACATAAAGTCCTATCCCATATTAGAGGTCTCAGTTGAATTAGGGCAAATTAATGGCTGTGTTAATACGCCTGAGGCTATGAGCTTGGTATTAGCCTTCAGATCATTTGGCTAGCTACAGTAAAAAAAGGAAAGAAAGGGGGAAAAATGTGAAAGGGATGAGAACAAAGCCTATAGATGGGAAACAGACAACGAGATTATTTCAAACTTGCCAGATCTCTTTGCATTCCTGACCTGATTTGAACCAAACAAATCTCTTGCTACTCCTCTACTCCCACAATATCTCTGAGTCCTGGATTCCATGCAACTATGTTTTTTTTTTTTTTATGGAATTTTTTTTTAAGGTATAAAGTAGATTGGGTCGCCTCTTGATATAATACATCTTCATATAATATGCCTTTAAGCATGCTGTTCTGTACCCACTCACATAGTAGGCACTTAATAAATGCTTATTAATTGAAACAAATAGAATTAGCAAAGCATAATGTAGTAGAAAGGGTGACAGATTTGGACAAACAGGCCTGAGTTTAAGTTCTGGTTCAAGGAGTAACCTACCTGTGCCATCTTGGTTCAGTTCAACAAACACTTATTAAGGGCTAGCTATGTGTAAGTCTCTGTGCTAGGTGCTGGAACCCCCCACCCAGAACATTTATGAGAGAGAGAGAGAGAGAGAGAGAGAGAGAGAGAGCACTGATAACTCATGAAAGATGCTCTGGAGGTGCCTCATGTAGGAGATGGCATCTGAATGTGCTTTTAAGGAATACAGAAACTCGATGTTATGCGATGTTGCAGATGGAAAACAGGAATCAAGGCAGTACAACTAGAACAGAGAGCAAGTGAAGCTTAGTTAGATGAAGTAAGACCAGAAGGGTAGAAGGGAGTCATATTGTCAAGGGCTTGATATGCCATGCTGAGGAGTTTGCATTTTACTCTAGAAGTAATGGGGAAACATTCAAATTTTTGTATGGAGTAGGTGACATGTGAAAATTTGTGTTTTATGCAAAAAAAAATGAAGGAAAAATTGCAGAGGAGAGACTGGAGTTAGGGACACAGAGCTGGAAGGGATCTTACAAGTCATCTGGATAATAATAGCATTTACTTCCCAGGTTGTTGTGGGAATCAAAGGAGATATTTGTAAAGCACGTTGCAAATCTTCAAGCACCATATAAACGTTGTTGTTATTGCTGCTGTTGTATTTGTTAGAACCCATCTAGTTCAACCACCTCATTTCACAGTTGAGGAAAGTGAATGAAAGACAGATGAAATTACTACAGTGATAGCTCAGGTGGCTTGCACCAGGGTAGGGGCCCTAGAAGTAGGAAGGATAATTGTAAGAAATGACACAGACAAGACCTGGCAACTGCATATTTATAGGAAGGAAAGGTAAGAGCAAAAGTTAGTTCCAAGTTAATGTGATTGACTGGAAGGATAATGATGAAATCAACAACCATAGGAAAAAATGGAGGAAGGATGAGCTTAGGAGAAGGAATGAAATAGTTACAATTTTGGATATGTTGATTTTTGAGAGGCTTTTTGAGAGGCCTATGAGGTGAGATAAGTGGAATTGCCTAGCAACCACTCATAATGAGCGATGGAGACCATGAGAGAGATTAAAGTTAGATTAGATAGGTATTAATATAGAGAGATATACATATACATTAATACAGACAGGGATATGTCATCGTTCAGTTGTGTCCAAAACTTCATGACCCCGTGGACCATACTGTCCCTGAGGTTTTCTTGGCAAAGATACTGTAGTGGTTTGCCATTTCCTTTCCCAACGTATTAAGGCAAACAGAGGTTAAGTGACTTGCCCAGGGTCACATAGCTAGTGTCTGAGGCCAGATTTGAACTCAGGTCTTCCTGACTCCAGGACTATTGCTCTATGTACTGAACTACTTAGCTGCCTCAGATATGCATATATACATTATGATAATATATATTAATAAATACAGAGATATATAATATATGCATATACATCTACCTACAAATATATACACATATGTATATGTGTGCTTATCTGTGTATGTGTGTGTGTGTATAAACCAATCATTTGCATAGTGATAGCAGTTGAACCCAAGGAAGCTGGTGAGATCAGCAAGGGCAAAAAGAGAAAAATAAGAGAAAAAAGAGGTTGCCTAGTAGCCTTGAAGGATGCCCAAGCTTGCACGTTTCATCTTCATTTTCCTGGTCTTAGATTTTTGTTTTTTTTTTTTTCCATCTGTCAAACATGAGCCCAATCTTTAGGATCTGTGATTCTATAACACATGTTAACCCTAGTAGTAAAATTCCTCCAATATGTTGAGAAGGCATTATATCATACAGAGAGCAGACAATTTTTGTAACTACTTCATATTGTGTCTGTGATTTAATGCCTGTAATGTGATCTTAGGGCCTTAGGGTACAAGTCAGAAAGAATAATGGAGGGGAGGGGGTGGCAAAGGGAGAGTATTGTGGCTTGTCTTGTGAAAGTATAAACAACTTGTTGGGAAGAATCAATAAAAGCCACCTCGTTCTGCAGGAGGCCTCTGCACGGCTGAACTAAAATCCTTCCATTCCAACCCACTGTGCCGCTCTGTGCCCCTAGGCAGGTCAATCAATGCATCTCTGGTCTGGCTGGCTGTCTCCTCAGTCTAGGACTTTTTAAAACAGAGATGTTTACAAATGGACCAGTCCAACTCCATCACAGCTGGAAGACTGAAGAACCTAGCTAGACAGGGTGCATTGAGTACTTACTGTCTCATGGCTTACATTGGGGCATCTTAGAGTATTAGGAAATTGGCTTCTTGAACTACTTTTAAAAGAAGTTTCCTTTACTCTCATTTCCTGTGTTAAACAACAGGGGTAATATGTAGAGCTGATAATGGCTTAAGATTAAAAATGTAGCTTGATTACATTGGAATTATTGCTCTTCTCAGTCCTTCATGTTTTCCAAATATTTCACAGAATCGCATAATTTGGGAATAAGGACCTCACAGGCCATCTACGCCTCCTATTCATTCATTAAAAAAAGCCTCCACTATAAAGTGTGCAACAATTGATAGTCCACCTTCTGCTTGAGGACCGCCAAGAATAAAGACCCCACCACCAATCCAAGTTAGCTCTTTCCCATTTTAGTAACTTGTTTGGAAGGGTTCCCTCCCCACCGTTCCAACTTCCACCCACTGGTCAATTACTTCCTCAACAAGACAATGCTTCAAAAACTTGAATGCAATTTTCCTACCCCCATGAGTGTTCTTTTTTTTAGGCTAACTGTGTCTTGTTCTTATAATCGATCTTCATATATCATGAATTGATCCTTCACCATTCTGGTGGTCCTTCTCTGGACCCTATCTTATTATGTCATTTAACGATGGTTCTCACAACTGAACGTGATACTCCAGATAAGTGCTTAAAAGGACAAAGTACAGTAGAATTATTGCCTTCCTTTGCCTTACATTTATACCCCTCCTAATGCACCCCAAGATTGCTTTAATGTTTTTGGTTGCCACATCACACTATTGACTCAAATTGAGTTTACGGGTCACTAAAATCTTCAGATTTTTTTTAAGCAACTGCTGTCTAACCATTCTTTTTTCCCATCTTATGCTTATGGCATTGCCTTTTTTTTTTAAACTAAGTACATTTATGGTCACTAAATTGCATCTTCTAGATTCAGCCCAATGCTCTAGTCCATTAAGTTTTTTTTTTTATTTTGATTCCATCATCTGCTGTGGTAGCTATCCCTTTCAACTTTGAGTCATCTGCAGATTTGATGCACAGTTATGTCTTTTTTCAAATAACTACCAAAATGTTAAATAGCACATCACCAAGGACACATCACTGAAATATTCCATTTAAGGCTTTTGAATATTGCCATGTTGACAATGAATTATTAACATGTTGATTCTGCCATTGAATTATACCTGAATCCATCTGATTTCATTATGTTCTAATCCACATCTCTCCATCTTGTCCACAAGAATAGTTTGAGATACATCATCAAAAGCTTTGTTAAAATCTAAGTAGATTTTAGCCACAGCATTCCCATATTTGCTAGCTTAGTAATCCTGTTAGAAAAAGAAACATATATAGCCTGGATAGACTTGTTCTGCATAAAGAGATGATGGTTCATTGCTATTCCCACTTCCTTTTCTAGATTTTTCCCAAATATCTCTTTAATAACCCTTTCTAGGGTTTTTCCAGGAGTCAAACTAAAGATTGGCATCTTATACTTTAACAACTTAGTTATTTTCCCTATTTTGAAAATCAGAACAGTATTCACCCTTCTCCAATCTTGTGGTACCTTGAGTGTCTTCCATAATCCATGACATGTACCGGTTCTTTCAGTTCCAGGAATCAAGTCAGGGAAATTGAATTCATCAAGGTTCTTTCTTGCCATCCTCTTACTTATCCTGGTCATCCTTTCCCCATTAGGCATTTTTTTCTTATGTAATTACCACTTTAAAGACCATTCACCTCTACAGAGCAAATAGAAATAATATATAACTGAGTTCCCCTGCTCCCCTGCTTTCTCTCTCTTGTTAGATATCATCACTTCATCCACTCTAAGTAAAGATCCTATCCAGTTTTTATTCTCTTTTTTTCCCTACAATAAAATAAAGGGGAAAAAAAGGTTTTTCTTGGTGTTCTTGCCTTCCCATTTCTCACCTTAACTTATTCTTAGATTTAGCATGCCTGGCACTACTTGGTCAGGTATATGCCATACTCATATTCTTTACTCTATCACCTGGATTTGTTTCCATCTTATATACATTTCATTTCTTCACTATAGGTATTTCCAAAGTAATCCCATTTCTTTTTCTCACTGGAACTGTTCCTTTTTGTCTATAATTTCATTCTTGAGCAAATCTCATCCCTTTTGAGTATTAGCCTAAAGCATTTTTGACCATGATATCCTACCTATCTTTCCTCTGGACTCATCAAAATTTGTTCTCCCCAAATCTAGGGTTCAAGTCAGACTATGACCAGTTTTCCTCTCCACCAAACTTATAAACTTGAGGATGGAGTGGACACTTTCCCCAAAGGTTCTCATCATTTCCACCCCAGTAATCAGTTCCTCCCTGTTAGTGAGAATGATTTTCAAAATGGAATTTATTTTTATTGGTTTTCCACATTTTGAAGGATGAAATTATCACTAAGAACAATCAAGATGTGATTGGCTGTCCTGCTCCTAGCAGAAAACTCCATCAGATGCCTGGATAATCAAAGGCCTTCAAAACACCAAATTATACTTGTGTCAGGCTTGTTACTTGTTTCCCAAATTCCTCTTTCTTTTTGCCTGCTATTCTACAGTATGCACCAATAATAAAACACTTTTATATCTCCTTTGTTTGACATTCACTTAAAAGCCCTCCTTCATGTCTCCTCTTCTACTTGTTGGATTTCCTCTAATGTGTACACAGTCTTAATATACAATGCTGCCCTCCCTCTTACCTATAAAATTTCTTAATCATGATTCAGTTCTGGGTTTTGTTCCACCTAGCCTCAGGGATACGATTTGCCCCTTGTTTTGGGACCTCTGGGATCCCCATGTGTTGCCCAAGCTTTGGGAATTTGTTTGTAGACACTTGAGTCTGTGGATTTTATGAGTGGCTCCTTTCTTGGGTTTTTTGACTCCTGAAAAATTTTTGTTGCCTCAGGTACTATTTTTCCTTCCTTGAGGCTACTGCTTTTAATGAGCAGCTAGGTGGTACAGTGGATAGAGGGTCACACTTGAAAGTCACACATCTTTGCAAGTTCAAATCTGGCCTCAGACTCCTACTAGTTGTGTGACCCTGTTTGCCTTGGTTCCTCATCTATAAAATGATCTGGTGGAGGAAGTGACATACAACTCCAGTGTCTTTGCCAAGAAAACCCCAAATGAGGTCATGAAGAGTCAGACTCGATTAAGCAACTCCTTTTAATGTCTAAATTTGAGGGTACAAACAGGACCATTTCTCCCTCTGTCATAATTTTTACTTTACAGTCATTTTATTCAATTTGCAAGACACTTGACAAGAACATTCTTTTTGTTAGGTCTACTCAATCTCTCGCCAGGAATCTGTCAACCTTATAATTTAAGCTGTGATCCAGAAATTAAAATCCATTCTCAGATAACAAATTAGTCAGTTATTCGCTTCCAAAATTATTTGTTTCCCCTCTGCATCCCTTACTTTCAATGAGCAATAGTGAGGATATCAAAACCTATGGTGTGCAGTTGCTTTCCCAAGATTTCATGATTGGCAGTGTTTTGTTTTGTTTTTTTCCTATCCCTCTGGTAGTGTCATCGATGAACATATGAGTCACCAAAATTCAGTAGCTGTTATCTGTTTTGATGTCTTAGGAAGTACTCTGTAATGTACATACAATGGATTAAATAATTGGATGCACAGAGGAGGATAGGACATGGAGAAGACAGGAGATTTCTCTCTCTCTCTCCCTCCCTCCTTCCCCCTGTATATTTGTGTGTTTCTTTCTCTGTGCATCTCTGTCTCTGTCTTTGTTTCTATCTATTTCTATCTGGACCCTTTAGCAGGGAATTGCCAACCACCACTCCTCTTCTTCCTCTGCCCATTAGCAGATGACCTACTTTGTGATTCTTACTACATTCTTAGAAGAACAGGCAATTTGTTTCTCCTAAAAGAACCAAACCCTCTTCTCTTCAGGAAGGGCCCCCAATGTCTACTCGAGCTCTGACTCTGCAGCTGTCCTTTTCCTTTGTTTTACTATGGCCAATCATCTTGACAAGGGTAAAATCCCCCGTGCTCCACTTCATAAACTTTTTTTTTTCCCATTGAAGCCTGGCATCTGCTCCCTTTAGGAGCTCTTCATCCTCTGTAACAATCCCAAGTGCAAAGAGGCATGCTTTGACTCTCTTCACCTTCTCTTATAGATGAGCATTCAGCCTTCACTTGGAGCACAGATAACAGTCACTCTGTTTTGGCAGTAATACAAATGCACATTTGATGCAAGTCACTGCACAATTTCTCCTGGTCTCCATAGTGTTTGAGATTTCCAGCCTCCTTTCTCGAAGCTATTTATGGATGTTTAGATCTAGGGGTGTGCTGGAAACAGCTTAAACCCATTGGGGATAGTTGACCAGTAGATTTTCAGTGTGAGCATTCTTACACCTCAGTACATGGCAAAAACTACATAGCTGGGCTTGATTTATTGTCTTGTTGATGGTTTGGACTTAATAAAAAGACGAAGAAAATGTTATGAATACAGATCAAACTTTTTTTCAGATTAAATGTAAAAGTTTATCATTTGTACACTCTTTTTTTTAATGAGACCTAGTTGTTAAATACTTAACAACACATATATTAAGCTGCACTTATTTGAATCATTTTAGAACCAGTTGTCACTTCTCCAGAACTTGACCACCTCCCTCAAATTCTCCTTCTGGGTCCCAATGACAACTCCATAGGCAAGGTGACATTCATCTCTCCTTCTACCATGCACCAATCCTTCGTTCTACCAGTTTGCCTTTCACATCAATCTACTCCGTCATTTTGCCCGACCCACTCAGTATTCATTTGACTCTCCTTCCTTGCCTTGCTCTATCCTGATACCTAGCTTTTCCCCCTTTATCCTTCTTTCATTCAACTTCTTCATTTCAACTCCTTAATATACTTTGATCTTCCTTAATCTTTTTTTTTTATAGCATCCTCATAGTCTTCAATCCAATCCTGTTTCCCTTTCAAAATGGAAGTAGGAGTTGGTTCTAGTATCTGACCTGGAAATTATTCATCAAGTTTTCCTCAATTTCTCCCAAATTTTACCAAATTTATTCTCTCCAAATTCAACCACTGATCAGCTTCATTAGATTAAACTTCTCCAAATAGTCTATATGTTGTTGTTGTTGTTTTAATTTGGTTTAAATTCTGTCTTCTCCCTGACCTCTTCCCACAAACTTTTCTCATAAAAGTCCAAAATTTTCTTTCATTCTAATGCAGCAAACATTTGTCAGAGCCTTCTGTGATGAAGACATTGAAGTTTAAGTGATACAAAGACTGAAGAGTATAATACGAAGGTTATGGCTGCCCCCAGCCAAGGAGCTTCTATTGTACTAGAGGAACCATACAGTGTGTTCTCAGATAAGTATTTAAAGCATAAAAAGACAAAATTGATAGAAAAAAAACTGTCAGGCCCTTATACATAGTTTGTATTCATTGTTATGGTCTTTCTTCCTCTCTTCTCTTCTCTCTCCCTGTCTCTGTCTCTCTGTTGCTCTCTCTCTCCCTCTCTCTCTCTCTCCCTTCTCTGTAACTCTCTGTATCTCTCTGTCTCTGTCTCTCTCTGCATCTTTCTGTCTCTCTGCCTCTCTCTCTCTCTCTCTGCCTCTCTCTCTCTCTCTCTATCTCTCTCTCTCACACACACACACACTCTCTCTCTCTCTCTCCCTCCCTCCCTCTCTCTCTCTCTTTTTCTCTCCCCACCCAGGAGGGTTTGTGGAAGAGAGGGGGAATACAACATTTAAACAGAAAAAAAAAATCTTTTTCCTAAACCCCCATTAGTTCACCCTTTACCGACACATTTTGGAATGTTACGTTCTAAAATAAATTTTCCCTGCCAGATGAGACTACCTACTTGTCCAAACTCCAGAGTAGGCAAATAGGTATGATAGCCACCATTATTTACATGGGCCAAACCTTCAGAGATACACTAAGCAGAGGTGAAACTAGTAATTTTAGCACCAGGAAAGAGATAGACATCCTGGGGCACTGACCACATAGGCATTGGGGAGAGTAAGTTGAGCTTAAGAACTTGGCTGACCTGTGGCTATCATCTGAGACCTTTGAATTTTACCTATCTTTGCTAACAAACAAGAAAGCTTTGTTTTATTTAATGCAATCAGGACCCTGGTTTGGTGCCCCAGGACAAAGCAACAGTTAACATGTTTTAGTTATATTTCTGACAATCAGACTGTGATACACTACTGTTTTAGGATTTTGAAATGATTGTCCCCCTTTGTTGTTTTTTGCTCAAGAGCTAGAATGACAAGTTTGGCCAGTAGGTGGCACATGGTCCCTGTCCCACTTTTTGGCCATACCCCTACCTCTTCCTGGGATTCCTGAAGTCTTCTATACCCCTGCCTTCTGATCAGTCTGGCTTCAATTGAATCACCTTGACAAATTAACAATCCTTTACCTTTTGTGTAATTCTATAAATCTTCCCCTGAAAGAATCAATTGAAGACCTCTCCAGATACATGATACTGGTAACCCAGATGGTATAGAATAAATGTGTCTCATAAGTGGCTTTAGTTTTCCCAATGACTAGTCTCAACATAAGGTCTTCCTCTTAAAAAAAAAAAAAGGCTACTTGCAGGTGCCCATGACTACCATTTGGCAGTGTTAGAAACAAATATATGAATGTCCTTTCTGCATGCAGGATCAATACTGACAATGTATCACAAAATCACCACTCTCAGATCTGCAAAAAGGATCTCAGTGACTTCACTGCAAGAGTTAATGTGGCTTCTTGAAGGATCTAACTTAGTACTAGGGGGGAATTTTGTGCATTACCACAGAATTTGTTTGAATATTTATCACTCCTCCCCCCTCAGTCTTTTAAAAGTCACAGTCACAGAGGCAAGGAGGTTGCTAGTGATTTTATTGTTTGTTTTAGAAGTTCTGACAGGGAGAATTTATGAGACTTGATATTTTTCTTTAATAATTCAGAGGGGACTCCTGCTCAGATGTTGGTTCAACTTGATGGTTTCCAGGGTAATACAACTGGGCTGTGCCTCAGGGCACCACAATTGAAGACTCACAGACTCATAACTAGAAGCCGTTCAGGTCCAAGTTTTTTTTTGTTTTATTTTGCAGAGAAGAAAACTGAGGCCCAGGCAGATGGTGACTTAGCCAAGGTAACTCAGAGTAAGTGGTAGAGCTGAGGTTTCAAATCTGTTGCTCTGACTCCAAAGTCTATGGACTTCCCGCTATACCACATTCCTTCCTCATGGACAGTGTGCAAAGATTGACTGAAAATACCATTTTGGTAGGTTGAGGATTGGGAGGGAGTGGAATAGGAGCAATGAAAAAGTAACAGCTTGGACTTAGACCTCCTCTAAAAGGGACTAATTAGCATTCCACCTCAGTTTACTGACTAGGAACATTAATAAGCCAATCCTATGCCACCTGGCTTTAGGAAAGGCTCAGGATGAATCTTAGGAAACAACCTGGATACAAAGAAAAAGAAGTTGGATATGAAGTCATAGAAACCAGGTTCAAATTCCAAATCTGACACTTATATCTATATGATCTTGGGCAATTTACTTAAATTCCTTAGGCCTCATTTTATTCATCTGGGAAATTAAGGGGTTGAGCAAGATGACCTCTGGGGCCCTTTCCAAATCTAGGCCTATGATCATTTTTTTCACAAATCCCAAAGTCACCCATTTTGTCTGATGGGTGATGGACTTATTCAACAGCGAAAACTAACCATGAAAGGGCAGGAGTTTGAGGTCAACAGGAGGGTAGCACTTCTCACTCTCTATCATTCAGGACTATGAGTGCAAGTTCAATACTGTTTGACAGGGACGTGAACTCCTTCAGGTCCCTGACAATTGGGGGATTCCATTAGCGAGGTAAATTGGCCACGCTGACCACAAATCAACAAATCAATGCCTCATTTTGGCATCGCCTTGACAGTTACTGAGCTGTTTCCTTAAGATGACTCTTTGCTAATGAAAGAAAGATGCCACTGGTATTACTCCAATCTGATTGCAGGCAGGTAGCAAGAAAGATGAAATTGAGTTTTATCTCCCTCTTATTGACAAAACTGTATCAGAAAAGGAGACAAAGTGAAATATAATGATCCACAGGTCCTTGGTCCTTCCACCACACACACACACACACACACACACACAAACACACACACACACATACTTTTCCATTGACTAAAGTAACCTAGGAACATAGACTCAGATTCATAAATGTAGAGCTTGAAAGAAACTGATATCAGCTTATCCAATTATCTCATTTTATAGTTGAGGAAACTGAGGCCCTGGGATTATCAATTTCTTTTATGATCTTCCTTAATTTCTCCCTTCCCAATGAACAGATCATGTAACCCATGTCTGATGAAGGATGGAGAACCAACTCTCTAACCAAGGCCAAATACAATTCTAGTGGAATGTCCAACCGTAGACTGTATTATGGTACAATGCAAAGAACACTTGATTTTGAGTCAGTGAACCCGTCCTGCTCTGTCACTTTTCACCCGTTTGACTTTGTGCTAGCCTTTTAAACTGCTTTAGCCTTGGTTTCTCCATCTAAAAGTGAGGTGTTTGGCTGTATGGCCCTTAAGATCCATTTTAGATCTAGAGATGAGATTTTAGGAACACACTGAGACCTTCCTTCAGAGGAAAATCCATTCTCAAGAGAAGCTGTCAGATCTTGTCCCCAAACTCACATGCTGCTCTATCCCTTGCTTCAAATATCATGAAACAAAACTCATGAACGTGGCCATTCTTTGTTGTTATTGCTGTTGTTTAGAGGTGTTCTGTCATGTCCAACTCTTCATGACTTCTTTGGGGATTTTCTTGGCAAAGATACTGGAGTGGTTTGCCATTTCCTTCTTGAGTTCATTTTACAGGTGAGAAAACTAAGGCAAACCGGGTTAAGTGACTTGCCCAAGGTCGCACAGCTAGTAAGTGTCTGGGGCGAGATTTGAACTCAAGTCTTCCTGACTCCAGGCATAACTCCAAACTAGCTAATTATAATTATTATTGGCTAAGTCAATTCCAGAATACCTATCTGCCAAGCACCATATTAGATGCTGCGAAATCAACGTAAGAGAAATAAAATCATAGAATCTTTGAGGTAAAATGAATTCTAAAGCTGGTGGGATCACACAGAGCCATTTCAACTCTACACTGTCCTTTGCTGTCAAGTCCATTGCCATCTCATCCTATCACCAGTCATCTCTTGGCAAACCTACTTGTAGAAAGCAGATTGAGCCAGTCTCATAACCATACTGACAGGATACCTGACCTCAACTGAAGCCTCACTTCAGCAAGGCAGCCCTTCTATTCTTCCTTACTTGATCCCCAGCCTCACTCCCCAAAAGACACTATTATAAACCTTATCTTCCCTCCCCAAGCTTCTGAAATCTTCATTCTCCCCTGCTCTTTCAACTGAGTATCTTGCCCATTATTGAGAAATAGAAATAATCTAATGTGATCTCTTTTATACTATTATTTTCACCTCAAAACCCCTTGATATCACCTTTACTTCTCCTCCTTTCCTGAAGTCACTGAAAATGAAGTGACTTTTCTTCTTGCCAAGGTTCAATTAGTCATTGCTTTCGCCTAGTTGTGGTTCTGAACACTACTTGACTGTTTTGGACAAAGAAAAAACTAAATTGGACCTCTTTTCTGTAGAATAGTCCTTTGATTGTTGGAAAGTGTCTATGGTGCTCCTCTCCAGTCTTCTCTTCCCTAGGTAGTACAGGGAGAAAGACTCTCAAGTGCTTTTTGAGACCTGAGGTTTGAATCCCTTATCCTTTCTCACTGGGGTACATACACTCATTTTACTATCATTCCTCCTAAATACACCCATAGCCTTAAGAGACAGAAGTTTCTTCCTTATCCCTTAGAATTAAAGGACCATAGATTTAAAATTAGAAGGCACATCAGAGACCATCTCATTCAACTTCCTGATTTCTCAGAGGAAAAAAAAATGAGACTTAGGGAACCGAAAGGATATGTAAATGATCAAATGGGTAGTAATCCCAAAGTTGGAATTTGAACCCAGGGCCTCTGATTCCATTCAGTGCCCTTTCTTCTGGATCACTTGAGTAAGGATAACAATAAAGCTTTTCCAGAGGTTGTGAACCTGCCTTCTGACAGATATCTTGGGATACTATATGAGGTTATCCAGGGATGTTTTTTTCCTAATGGCTAAGAAAGAAAAATATGCAGACTGTCTAATCTCAATGGTTCTGGAATTATACTGAGAAATATTTCCTTGGTGTGATCTACACTAGAATTAGTCCTCACCATGGTCTGTACCTTTCACAATATGGGGAGGGAGGGTTGTTACTAGCAGAAAAGTAAATGGATAAATAGATAAATCTAGAATGGTTGGTGGTGGTGTATCCAGCTTCTCATGACTCAATGGAAACTAGTTCAAGTCAAAAGACTATTTCTTGTCATGGGGACTTAGATGAGTCATCCTTACTTTCTAAAGTTTGGCTATCTCATCTCTGAAGTAGAAATATTACCTGACACACTAACCTCTAAGGTAAAGGAAATAATGCATCTTAAAACACTTTCTGAATTGTAAAGATCAAAAAAAAATGTCACAGAATCATAGAATTTCAGATCTGGAAGGCCATTTAGAGGCCGTCGAGTAAAGCTCAGACTTGAGCTTTGAGCCCTGAGTCCTTTGAGATCACTTAGCATGCAAGCATACTGAGTCAGACATTTAGACAATCAACAGCCTGGAGGGGCCCTCAGATGCCATATCTCCAACTCACATCCAAACAATCATCTCTTCAAATAATATCTAACAAGTAGTTATTCAGCTTCTTCTGGAAGACCTCTGATAAGGGAAACCCACCCCATCCTGAAGCAGTCCATCCCACTTTCAGACAGCAGCAATTGCTAGGAAGCAGCCCACTCTCAGGAAATGAGTCTTCTTTGTTCCTGGTTCTTCTCTCTAGGACTCATCAGAACAAAACTGAGCCCTCTTCCCCAAGACAGCGCTTCATTATTTGAAGGCAGCTAAGACTTGTGTTTTCTCTTCAATGTGATATACATTCCCCATTTATTCAAACAGTTCTCATGCGGCCTGATCTTAATACCTTTCACTACCTAGTTGACCTCCTCTGATTACTGTCATCCTCTAGTCACTCAATATAAGCTGCTATAATTAGGAAATTAATCAAATGGAATAGTTGTTTTGATTATGATCCTATGACTCCTTGAAGATGGAAAATCAATAAAAGCTTCAATCACAGATTTTTACTTCACTCTTCTCTTCCCATTCCAACCCCTCCCCCCATTCAGCTGCCACAGTGATTTTCGTAAAGTATGACTGTGACTATGTCACTTCCTTACTCACTAAACTTCAATGGTTGTCCATTACTTCCAGGATAAAACATAAAAAACTTTCTTCAGCATCTAAAGCTCTCCACAGCTTGGCACCTTACCAATCTTCTTACACTTTGCTAAATTCTGTATACTCAACAATAGAGCAACATTGGCTTACTTACTGGTCTTCAGATATAACACTAAATCATCCCTCTGGCTGTTTTTACATGGATTATTCCCCCATGCTTGGAATACTTTTTTTCCTCTCCTCCTCTTTCCGGTTTCCTTTACGACTCAGCTTCTACCTTCTTAAGGAGGACTTTCCTGTTTGCCTCTTCCCTAGACCTACATGGTGCATCTCCATATATTTTATAGAAGGCATGGAATGCTGGACTTAACAAAGAAATTCCAAGTTCATGTCCTGCCTGGCACACTTATTATCTTTATAACCCAGAAAATGTCACTTAACTCCTCAGTCTCAGTTTCCTCATTTATAAAATGGAGTTAATAATAGTACCTACCTAACATGGTTGTTTCGATGATAAATGAGATAACACATGTAAATGTGCTTATAAGTCTTAAATGACATATCAGTGCTAGCTATTATTACTACATACCTACTTACAGACTCATTTATCTCCCCCATTAGAATATGATATCTTTGAGCTCATGGACTGGTCTTACCTTTAATTGTCTCTTCAATATATAGCACAATGCCTGGCACATACTAAGAGTATTACATTTTTTTTTGTTGATTAATGAACCACTGATTCTTTTAAATAGACCATTATTTAATTACAGAAGTCAACATTTTAAAAAGGGGAAAAATATACCATCAGAAATTTTTCCTGAAAAAAAAAAGCTAACAAGTAAAACAAACCCATTGTTAGACATTAATGTGATAACATGAAGAAGAGAGAGAAGTCACCCCTGCCTTCCCTGACTGTGTGACCTGCAGGAAAATCTCTTAGTTTCTTTTATGAGGGTACAATATTCATCTACCTCCAAGGCCTTGTTGTTGGCAATGAGAAGTAAATAACAGAATAGCACTTACTAACACAACCATGCTCCAGAAACACTTAATATAAAGAAGCAGATTTTATGAGAAGTGGAAGAAATTAGATTAACTTCCCAGGACCATCAAGCCCTCAATTTATCCATTTAATGAGGAGAGCAGCCGTGAACATTTGCCCTATCCCCCACTCCCATATATCTAAGTTCAAAGAAGATGGGCCCTCTTGAGCTTCTCAGCTTAATTGAGAAATAAGGGGAAATTCTCCTTTGGAAATATGTTTCGCCATTACAGTAGAGGTATGTTTGATCTCAAATATTACAGAAGCAGTTCAACTGTTCACATCATCACAGCAATTATGGAATATCAGCACAGCAAGATCACCTTTGGGTTTATCTAGTGGAATGTTTTCATTTTATGCATTGTGAAATTGAGAGCTAGTAAAAGGAAGTGACTTAGCTCACTTATACCTCTTAGAATCCCTTGCTAAGATCAAAATCAGATTCCACTGTTATGAAGTCTTCTCTGAGCTGCCTTATTGTCCGTATTGGCTAACTGGTAAACATTTATATAAGGCTTTAAGGTTTACAAGGAGATATATATGTGTGTGTGTTTGTATGCTGATACAGAAGTACACACATAGACACACACATATACATATACAAATATATCTCTGTTTACCTCAGTTTCTTCAACTGTAAGTTGGGGATAATAATAGCAGCTATCTCACAGGGCTTTTGTGAGCTCCAATGAGATAATATTTGTAAATCATTTGGCAGAGTGCCAGGCATATAGTAGGCACTATATAAATGCTTATTCCCTTCTTTGTTTATATACACATATGTGTAGACACATGCACCACATGCATGTATAACATACCATCCATATATGTCACCGGTTGCCCTCCATATATGTGTAATATGTACACAGACTGCATACCTATGAGGATCAAATGAGTTTATATTTGGTAATATAATTAATTAAGATATTTTATATGAATATACATACACACATATATTTACATAAACATGTATAAATGAATGCACACACACATATAGCATACATATGAATACACACAATGCATAAGTGCATATGTATAACCTCATGTGATATAACAACCCTATGAGTTAGATGATATAATGATATTATTTCCATTTTACAGACAAGTAAACTGAGGCTGAAAGAGATTAAGTTATTTGTACAGGGTCAAACAACCAGTACTTGGGGAAAAATTCATAGTCAGGTCTACCCTTATTTCAAGTCCAGCATTATGTATTATGCTACCTAGCTGTTTCTTAATCTTTGAAGTATATAGTATTTACTTCTCTGTTAGTATATTGTATTCCTCAGCAGAATATATATTCTTTGTGGGACAGAACCCCTTTACCCCATTTGGTTTCCCTAGTATATCATTCACATTTATTAGATGCTCAATAATTTTTTGAATTGGTTTGATGTGAAATGAGTTGAATTATCCAAGGTAACCAGGGTAGTTAGTGGCCAAACTGAGACAAAACTCGAGATTTCCTAGACTAGTGTTCTTTCCATTTTGCTCTTCCGCTCTCCTAGTTACTATAAAGGCTGTTCTGGAAGCCCCTCAAATACTCATAATAAAAATGTGATTAGATCAAAATGAACAGCAGCAGAATCTGATGTCCTGAGAGAGTAATCTGAATTGATCTGCAGTTAAATTGAAAGATCATAAACTTAAAATTGGAAGGCATCTTAGAGGCTGTTAAGTCCACCCTTCCCTTTTTACAGATGAGTAAACTAAGGCTCTCAGAGGTTAATTGATTTGTCTAGGGTTACCCAGCTAGTAAATATCTAAAGAAAGATATCCACTTGACTCCAAACACTGGGCACTGTTCACTACTATTCTGCTACCATCTGTCAGAGATCAGTGAGATGTGAGTGTCCAGAAATTGATGAGAATTGGCCCTTGATGTTCCCATTGAAGCCTTGCCTAGACATGTGGGTCAAATTCACTGTGCCCTGTTTCATGGAGGTGAGGGAAGATTCATACTGGTCACTCTGGTAGTTTGCTATGATTAACTTTCCAAAAACCAGTACCTTACTAATTGGAACAATCAAATCCTTCTTTTGCTTCCTTCCTCTATCCTTTCCTCCTTTTCTACTATTTTTTCTCATTTCCTCTTTCATCTAGAAGAATCATAAAACTGGAGTTAGAAAGAACATATCAGAGGTGGCATCTCTATGTTTTTCTGTCTCTGTCTCTCACACAGTAACTCACATAAAGTAGGTTCTTAATGAATGTTATTGACTGATTGATGTGCAATTTGTATTTGTGTCCTTCCAAGAAACCTTTCATAGGGGTCTTGTTCAATAAACTGGAGGTCCTTTTGTAAAGATTGTAATATTTCATGAATAGTCTCTCTCTCTCTCTCTCTCTCTCTCTCTCTCTCTCTCTCTCTCTC
>NW_020948099.1:0-10837 GCF_900497805.2 Vombatus ursinus | reverse complement strand
GAGACAGAGCTAGAGGTAGAGAGACAGAGGCAGAGAGAGACAGAGACTATACCAACCAGTTGGCCAAGAACCCATTTTCCAATGATTCTTGGGCAGGAGCAATTGGACCTCAGCTCATATGTACTCTGCTCCTGAGCGTCACGCAAGGAGCCCACTAATTGGACGGTAGACATGGGAACCTCTTTCTATAATCAAGTACAAAGTGGTTGCAAGCACAGTACAGGTGTCCTTCTGAGGTTGCTCCAAAAAACTTGCCTCATTACTGCAGCCTGCAATCCTAACCCTAACCAGCTGTCTCACAGCATGCCCTATTGACCACCAGGGCACAGATTGGGGAGTGTGAATAGGCCCAGGCAACAGTTACTCATAGCCAGCTCCTACTAAGAAGCTGTTTCATTGCTAACATGTTTTCATGCAAATAAACAATACCTTTGATATTATAGGCTCTGCAAAGGGAGGCTACAAGCTTGAACCAAAGAAGAGCTTTCAAAGTCCAAGTATTCTTGATTCATATATTAGTCATGTGACATCCATAGGAGGAAAGAATATTTAGCAAAATCATTAAAAGTTCAGTTAATTCTTATATTATCAAATAGGACTATTATCTGAAGTACTATCTAAGCCGTCTCCAGTTATTTGCTTTTATTAGTAAAAGAGAGAAAGACTTGAATTTGAAATGAATTAAAAGGCATCATGGCGTACATGCCTGGCTGGAAAATAAGATGGATCACTTGTGTAGTGAAAATGAAAGCTAAGAAAGTCCAAATGGGGGCAGCTAGGTGGCACAGCGGATAGAGCACTGGCCCTGAAGTCAGGAGGACCTGAGTTCAAATCCGGCCTCAGACCAAACACTTGACACTTACTAGTTGTGTGACCCTGGGCAAGTCACTTAACCCCAATTGCCTAAAAAGAAAGAAAGAAAGAAAGAAAGAAAGAAAGAAAGAAAGAAAAAGAAAGTCCAAATGGTATCCACAGAGTGTAGACCTGACTCTGTGAAGACTGTTCATATTTTTACCCTATGTTTTTAACCTTTATTATGGCATGGACCCCTTTGGTAGTCTGGTGAAGCCAGTGGTCTCCTCAGGATATTGGTTTTAAATACATAAAATAAGATACATCTAATAGCTGCCTACCAAGCACTTCTGTAGCACTTTAAGACTGGCAAAGAGCTTTCCATGTATTATCTCAAAGTGCTTTACAAATGTTATTTCACATGATGGTTATATAGGATTACAAAGGAAGCCAAAAGTTAGTGAAAATAAAGGTAATTTTTTTTTCCATCTGAGTTCATGGATCCCCTGAAATCTACCTACAGACTCCTGTTATAAAGGAAATGCAAGAGGTGCCAATAGAATGAAAGATCTTGGCAGAGAAGAACATTTTCATTTATGTCTCTGTATATCTCCACAATGCCTAGCAATCAATTGAACAAATGTTTATTAAACAACTGTTATGTTCAAGGCACTGGAGATACAAAGGAAAAACAAAACAATTCCTGCCTTCAAGAAGATTACATTCTACTGGAACAAGAGAAGAATAAAGCATGTATATAAATGTCACACTGACTACCCTGATCCCCACTTATACAAGTAAGTAGAGAATAAGAAAAAGTGAGGAGAGAAAGAATACTGGTAATTGGGGAGATCCCCAAAAGTTACATGGTGAAGCTGGGCCTTGGGGGAAGAAAAGAATTCTGGAGGACTGAGATGACGTCAGATAATACAATCTGGATCCAGGGAACGATATATGAGAGTAGAGAGAGGAGAGAGATTGAGTATTGTCTATTAGTCCAGTTTGACTGGAGCATCTAATTCATAAAGAGAGTAATATAAAACAAGATTGGAAAGGCAGATAGGAGCCAGACTGTGGAAATTCCAGCCTGAAAAGGTTTTTAATTCTATGTTATAGGCAAGGGGCAATGACTAAAGGTTTGGGAGCAAGGCTGTGACATGATCAGATCTGTGCCTTAGGGATATAACTGCAGCAACCATGCAAAGGATGGATTGGAGATGAGAGAATCTGGAAGGACGGAGACCAATTAGGAGGTTGGGACAATTCTTTGTGACGAAGGCCTGAACTAGGGTAGTCAGCTCAAGAGTGGGGAGAAGAGAAAACATGCAAGAAATGTAGAATTAGATTGCACAGGACTTAGGAGTTGATTGAATATGATAGGTAGGGGGAGAAGGGAGGTAAAAGAGAACCAACAGTGACTCTAAGGTTAAGAGCCAGAGTCACGGTGAGGATGGCACTGCCTTGGACATTAATTGGCTAAATTTAGAAGGCATGCACATTTAGGAAAAATGATGGTGAGAGTTTCATTTTAAATCTATTGACTTAGAGATGGTGATGGGATATCTAGATGAACGTATCCTGCATATAGTTAATAATGAAAGGCTGCAGTTCAGGAGAAAGATTAGGGCTGTTTTATAGATTAGGAAATCATCTGCATAAAGATAATACTTTAACCATTGGGAGCTATCTAGATCAGCAAGAGAAGGCACTGAAGACAGAAAATCAGAAGGCTCAGAACAAAGGCTTTGGGAATAATCATGCTAAGGGGACAAGACATGAATGAAGATTCAACTAAACAGCCTGAGAGAGAGTCATCAGAAGGATAGTCTGAGCATTACTTTTTATACTATCCTTGTGGATGAGGTGGAGAGATGTGGGCTGTTAGGTGCTTAATGAATGTTGCAGTTGAATTGATTTGCTCTGGGTCTGACAAAACTGTGTGCCTAGATAGATATGGATATAGATACAGATGCAGATAGATATAAATATAGCTACAGATATATGCTAGTGGCAAAGCATATGTAAGGGTAAAAACTCTGGTGACTGGAAGCTTTTAAAATGAGTATGAGCCAAATGGGAAAAGGACCCACATGTACAAAAATATTCATAGCAGCTCTTTTGGTGGAGGCAAAGAATTGGAAATTGAGAGGATGCCCATCAATTGGGGAATGGCTAAGCAAGTTGTGGTGTATGAATGTGATAGAATACGATTGTGCTATAAGAAATGATGAACAGGCTGACTTCAGAAAAACCTGGAAAGACTTGTATAGTCTGATGCTGAGTGAAGTGAGCAGAACCAGGAGAACGTTGTACACAGTAACAGCCACGTTGTGTGATGCCTAATAATGATAAACTTAACCCTTCCCGGCAATACAAGAATCTAAGACATCTCCACAGGCCTTGTGATGGAAAATGCTATCCACATCCAAAGAAAGAACTATGGAAGTTGAATTGCTATTTTTTTCTTCTCTTCTGTTGAGTTTTGTTTCCTCTTTCTGATGGTTCCTCCTATTGGTTTTAATTTTTACTTACAACATCACTAATGTGAAAATATGTTTAATATGAATGTAAATGTATAGCCTATGTCAGATTGGGTGCCATCTTGGGGAAGATGGTAGGGAAGAAGGGGGAGAAAAATTTTAAACTCAAAAGCATATGGAAGTGATTATTGATAAATCAAAATAAATTAATTAAAAAATAAAATAAAATAAAATGAGCATGAGCCCTCAACTGAAAACATTTCCAATCCTTACAAACCTAAGGCTTAAGGAATCAGTAACTTAGGCTTTCCCCCATCTCATGAATGGCCTAGAGATTGGTGAAATTATTGAGAAAGATATGAATGATGAGCAAGGTTCTCTATTTTGATGTTACCTTAAAATCATTTTCTACACATGTATCATGTCCATGTGTCATGGTTCATGATACAAGGCGGTTCGTTTGTTTGGTGGGAACACAGATGAATGAATGGATTTATAAGAGAAATATTTCAAAACTACCCTACCACTTCATGCACTATTACCCTTTTACCACTAACTTTTCTCCACAAAGTGAAATTTAATGGAAGGTAAACTCCTTGAGAGTGGGTTTTTGTTTTTGTTTCTGTGTTTGTAGCCTCAGCATCTGGCACATTGTTGTTCTCGTTTGGTTGCTTCAGTTGTTTTCGACTCCTCATGACCCCATTTTGGGATTTTCTGGGCAGAGGTACTGTAGTGTTTTGCCATTTCCTTCTTCAGCTCATTTTATAGATGAGAAACTGAGGCAAACAGGGTTAAGTGATTTGTCCAGGGTCACACAGCTAGTAAGTGTCTGAAGCCAGATTTGAACTCTTGAGGATGAGTCTTCCTGATTCCACGCCTCGTGCTCTATCCACTGCACAATCCTTGTCAAATTGAATTGAAATGAGAGGTAAGAAAAATCAAGTAAATATGTTGCACATGAAAGCTAATTTGAGAAATTCCATCCTTTCCTCACCTCCCAAAAAATGCATTTCCTTTTCCCTGATAGAATTGTTACCATAGGACTTTTGCCTGAATTGTTCCAACTACCTCAAAGCTCCGCCTGTTTTTGTTTCTGTGTTCTTAAAGAAGCTCTTTAGAAGTCTTGGAAAAATCCCAGAAATACAGAAGTGGTTGAGATTTTTGTGGCCACAACAAATGATTCAGATTTGTTGTCAATTTCTCTGCCAACGAGGCTTAAATTATTCCTCAAGTAAAGCTCCTCCACTGTAGAGATCTTTAGATCAATCAGTATAAAGTTTCATCTGTGAAAATTACCTTTCTGTTAGAGCTGAGATTAATTTCTTTTTGCTTGAGAGAAATGGCATGCCCTAGTAATTTTCATATTTCCTTTAAAATGGAACATCGGGCCTTTGATGCAAAATTTCCTAAAAATGACTCCCCAAAAATACATCAAAACGTTTCTATTAATTCATGGAATTAAGAAAAACCTTTTACATTTTCTCCTGTCACTGATTCCATTTGCCTTATTACTTTCATCTGTGGCCCACAAACTTGGTGGCACATTCAACAAACCCCTTAGTGGCTGTTTCATCTCTGCTCTATTTGATTTCTTCTCTCTGAGTAAATGATTAAGTTTTCATGCATTGGTTCAACCAAAATCTATGTTCACTCAACCACATCCTTTATTGATTACTTCTACTGCAAACAGTAGGCCAAGTGTGATATACATAATTGGACAGTTGTCAGGGGATGTGGGTGTTAACAGTCCTGTTTTCCCAGTTGGAAACTGGAATCACCTTGATACACAAATATTCTGCACTGCTTCATTCTCATTCCTTGGACCGAGGAGTCCTGTTCCTCGGAATATATGTTCTTAACTCTCTAAGGCCTGGTTGAATGAATCTAATGATTATACCATATAATATGCTCTCTGCCTTGCACCTGTGCACTGCATATAGAAAACTGGAATTAATATTTGTCTAACACTTTAACCTTGTCCTTTAACTTATACAAATCATCTGCAGCTTTTCGGGGTGGAAATGTTTGATTTTTCTCCCCCCTGAAAGGAAGATTGGTTTCTAAATCTATTGCTAAATTTAAATTTTAGAAACCTTTTGACCTAAAGAGAGGACTTACAATTTATGTTCCAGATGATGTATTAACAACTTGGCTGAATATGGAACTGCATATTACTCGGACAGGGTAAATTGTATAATCAGAGAAAGATTTTTTTCCTTTAGCATTCTGTATCTATGGCAATCTCTGGGTAATTCCTGGATGTTTCAGAAAGCTATTGCTCTAATGGGGAAAGGAGAGGAAGAAATCAGACTCATCTGGAAATATTTGCATTTTCACTTTGTATTTCTAGTTCATTGAACTTACTCTTTTTCTGCTGTCACATACCTCAACCTCAGCTGGAATAGCTGAATCTGGGGTGTGCCGCCATCAAAAATATATCTGCTTTTAGGAATATGAACTTGAATAAGCTTCACTGAGTCCATTTGACTATGGAGATGATTTTACCCCAAGGTTTTGGAGAGATGTGTAAAATAAGCCACCAATTTTCATCTTTTTTTCATAGATTCAATTTTCTTTTGAAGGTCACAGTCTAGAAACAGTGCTGAGAAATGCATATTGGGCCAAAAAAGTCTGAGGCAGGCTTGCCAAAGCATTTCCAGTTCTAAAGATGATGGTCTCTTATTGAAGTGTTTGCTTGCTTTCCTTTTTCCTCTAACCTGACAACACATGTCTATTATTCCATGATGTACAGATAAAGGTAATTATAATATGGATGTCTCCCTGATGTCATTTCTTGCCCATAAAATCTTGGGTTCAGTCTACACCTGAGAAATTCCAGCTCATGACTGAATGTTCTCTGGAGAGCTCTGCTAAATCTTAGGCACAGAACAAGAGAGCCCTGGAAAGGAGGACAGGCTAGTAAAGGCTAATTCCCCAAACACTAGAGGTGTTTCCACCCTTTCTTCTCCCTCATTTCACTCAGGAACACAACCTGAAATAGGTTCAGAATCCCATTCTACCCTATTTCTGACCCATAGAACATGAAGTGAATGTGAGAAGGAAGTTATACAGTAGTTGACCTTTGGTTTCCTATGGAATTATCTGAAGAAAATTATGTGGGTGATTTTATTTGACACAATACACTTTCAAACTATAACAGAAAGTACATAGTCGGCTACCTCCTACACAACATTGAAGGCAGGCGGACCATTAGCACCTTCAGCTCCAACTTAGATACAACTCTACAGTTCAGTGGCAAACATACCAAAATTAAGCTTTAAAATTGGCATCAGCATCTGTAGCATGTGTTTTTGTATATTTTCAATAATGGCAAATTTTCGTCCCCTGTTTTGTTGTTGGATGAGGGAATTGGGGGAGGGGGGTAATAGCTAAAAGTCATCTGAAACAAGTTCTTGTGACTATTTCAAATACTAATTTTTTCATGTGGTTCACTTATTATCTCTGAAGGTAGTTCCCAAAAACAATTCCAGGAATGTTTTGAATAATCTTAGTATTATTGGAATAAGTATATAACCCCACCAAGGTGACTACTTTGAAAAGGAGAAGATTCATTTGGATGTGAATACAAATCTTCTTATCCTCAGTCAGAGGATTCAGGACTTTACACTACTCTGGCTTAGCCAAGAGATTTGTATTACTTGTGTACATAAGGGGAGAATTGGGCCATCAGCACACAAGTGGTGGGTCCCACAGCCATGTTCTTCCACTATGTGGAGTATATCTGACCAATTTATAATCTTACATCTAGGTAAGAGAAGACAATAAATTAGAGATGGTATTGAATAAATCAGGGATGGTGTGGATAAATGGTTGGGCCCTTCCTGGGTGCAGCCTTTTGACTGAGTCCAAGTTTTACAGAACAAATCCTTTTATTAAGGGGATTTGTTCTGTGAAGTTTGGATTGAGTCAAAGTGAGGACCTACAGGGCCACACATGGCCTCACATGTGTGGCTGCAAGTTCCCCACTCCTGGGCCAAGGGTGGGGAACAATACCAGAAGAAGAAAGCTCCTTGCAGTACCTCCAGGGCCTAGCATAGCTTTAGGCACCTAGAAGGCACTTACTACTTTTTTTGATTGATTGTTGTTTCTTGAGATTGATGAAGACGTCATTGGCGGACACAGTGCCCAAATTGTGATTGTGTACTTATGCCAGGAATAAGTACTGTAAGTTGAACCAGAGCTTTTTATTGCTCTGCTGAGGGAGAGCATTTCCTTCTCATGTAATACATTTCCCCAGATTTCATAATGTTAGCAATACTTAGTCTACCCACATTCCAGGAATTTTTCTCTTGTTATTCAATTCCAGCCAAGGAAACATGATGGAAGCCCTTACTTTCTTGGAAAAAGTTGTGGAAATTGCAAAAAATACTTACCAAAAAAGAAGAATGGTAGAAGCCTGTACAATGCTTGGGGACATTCACAATGCAAAAGTGAGTATTTTTTGGAAGAAATGGGTAGTCACACCAGGGTAATGTTACCCTCTACCACTCCATTTGACCCTCACCGTATTATACTAATCCTCCTCCCTCTGCCTACAAAATTTAATTAAGTCTATCAGACATGAGTCAGCAAGGGGTTTCTTGCTATTATCTCTGCCCTTTGGTTGTAAAGTTTGGAACAGAAATAAGATGGAGAGAAATCCTTGAAATAACTTGTTGAGGGAGGGGGATGGGAAGCACAGGAAGAACGAGTGTCTATGATTGACAACAAATTGTGTGTCATCTCTGAAATATGGCAGAGAACAGGAGGAAGACCACGAGAATGTTTTCCAGTTTCTGACAAAGGGAAGAAAATAGAGGCTATACAATATGGGCCATGGAGCTTGTCTTTGATTCCTGACAAAACTCTACCAAGTATCACGAACTGGTAGCAGTGATGCCAAAGAGCTGGCATATCTCAATCAAGAACTGGTCAGGCCATACTAAGCTCATTTCTTTTGTTGTTTATTTTCATATACATATAGGGCTAAGCCAGTAGTAGGTTGGGAGACTACTGATAATTCATTGATTTTAACAAGGCATTTGACAAAGTCTCCGATTCTTGTCTTGAGAAAAATAAAGATAAATATAAGTTAGAGTTAGACCATTAGGTAGATTCAGAATTGGTTGAATGGCTGGTCCCAAATGGGTCACCAATGGACTGGCACCATCTTGGAAAGATATCTCTAGTGGAGAGCCCAAAGGTCTACATCTAACCTTGTACTGATTAACATTTTTATGGATGACTTGGATAAAGACATAGATGCATTGTTTATAAAATGTACAGATGACACAAGGCAAGAGGCTGGCAAGCTTTATGACAAGATCTGAAAAGATCAGCTGACTAGAATGTTGGGTCAAATTTTATAAGACGAAATTTATATTTGGGTTTAAAAAGAGGCAGCTAGGTGGCACAATGAATAGAGTGCTGGATTTGAAGTTGGAAAGGCCTGAGTTCAAATCCAACCTCAGACAATAAGCTGTGTGATTCTAGGCAAGTGACTTAACTTTTATCAGCCTCAGTTTCCTCATCTGTAAAATGGGGTTAATAATAGAACTTTACCTCCCAGGGTTGTTGTGAGAATAAAATGAAATATAATATTTGTAAAGCACTTTGAAAACCTCAAATTGAGAAGATTTTGCAAGGAACGTGATAATTTTCAATTTTCTTTGAGTGTTTGAAAGATTGTCGTGGGGAGAAGAGTTAGACTCTTCAGTATGGCTCTAGAGGACAGGGCCCTCCTGGAGGAGAGATGAATAGGTAGAAGCTTCCAAGAAGTGGATTGAATCTCAGTGCAAGGACAAAATTCCTGAAGATTAGGATTGTCCAATAATAGAACAGGTTGCTTCAGAGGTGGCGCCTTCCTCTCTTTGGAGGTCCTTGTCGTATGTGTTTGTCCTTTGTCCTTGAAGAGAAACATGACATCAGGGAGGTGATGCCATAGCATGCAGGTGAATTGGATTTAAGTGAGGGAAGGCTGTGCAAGGTCACCAACCTCACTTTCTCTTCCAGAGCCTCTAGGTCCAGTGGCCAGATGTAGATCAGGACAACTGGAGATGGTCCTGGGTGCAGTGGGAGACCTTAGCCTTTTTAAGTTAAGGTCTTTCCCAGGTCTCAATTTGACTGAGGCAAAGCCCATTCAATGATTAAGGCTAAGTGAGAAATGAGAAAGAGAATGGTCTCTTTTACCAAGTCAAATAAAAAAAATCCAATCTGGGAGGGGAGACCCTCGGGGTTTCTGGCCAAAACAGGAACAATTGCTGTTTACATTCTCTTTGAGCCAGTCAGGGCCCAAACAGTGACCAAGTGGGACTTGGCCTGGGACCTACTGTTGACCAGTCAATGAGCTAGAGTGATTTGGGTTTAAGGCATTAAGCACCCTGTGGATGATCACATGTCATAGTGAGATTCCTTAGTTAGGTAGAGGCTGACCCAAATGACTTCTCGTGTCCCCTTCCAAGGCTGAGATTCTGTTGTTCTGTAAACTCTACATCTCCCTCCATACCTAGCTCTGCACACAGTAGGTTTCAACAAATGCTTGTCACATTGAAGACTGGAGAAGCAGGCCTCACTCACTCCCATCGGTCTAGAAGCTTGACAAAACACCCAGACTTTTCTCCAACTGTATCTCAAGCCCAGGCAAACAGAGACAAATAGTAGAGGATACTGAATTAATAAGGACTAGCATTTATGTTGCACTTACGACATGCCAGACACCATAAAGCACTTTATAAATATTGTCCCCTTTGATCCTCACGACACTCCTAGGAGGTAGGTGCTATTATTATCCCCATTTTACAGATGAAGAGACTGAGGCAAACAGGTTAAGTGGCTTGCCAGGGTCACATAGCTAGTAAGTGTCTGAGGCTGCATTTAAACTCTGGTCTTCCTGATTCCAAATAGTCTAAAGAGCTTGCACTATGTCTGATTTCTGAGGAGGCTCTACTTAAAATCAGAACTCTGCATTAGGAAGTTTGCTCTTCTTAATTCCCTGTTTAATGAAAGACAGTGAGAATTCAAGACAAATAGAGGATGGAGTACCATTTGGGAGGCCATTACAATGGTCTATGAGCAAATTGACGAAGACATGCACTAGCATGGTGGTAATGGGAAATAGAAATAGATCATAGCTGGGAGAGAAACTGAGAGGTAGAATAGACAGAATCTGGTACCTAATCGGAGGTGTCAGTTTCTTCTGGGGAAGAAAAAAGAAGTTGAAAGATGTCAGTGGTTTTAAGCCAGTGATAATGATAAGACAAATTACAAAGTTGGGAAGAGAAACAGCACATTTGGTAGAAGGTGAATTCAGTTTAGGATAGACTAAATCTGAACAGCCAGCAGAACATGCACTTCTGCAGGTAGTTGGAGGTGTGGGACTGGAACTAAAGGGAGTTTTCAGAGTTGGAAATAGAAACCCATTTTGAACTAATCCTGAGTTCCATTTCTTTTTTCAACCATTGGAAAAACATTCAAGCCCTTGCTACATGCTAGGTATTGCGTTGAGCTCTAGGGGTAACCAAAAAAAAAAAGGCAAAAACAGTTCCTACTCTCAACGAACTCACATT
>NW_020948098.1:0-10838 GCF_900497805.2 Vombatus ursinus | reverse complement strand
GAGACAGAGCTAGAGGTAGAGAGACAGAGGCAGAGAGAGACAGAGACTATACCAACCAGTTGGCCAAGAACCCATTTTCCAATGATTCTTGGGCAGGAGCAATTGGACCTCAGCTCATATGTACTCTGCTCCTGAGCGTCACGCAAGGAGCCCACTAATTGGACGGTAGACATGGGAACCTCTTTCTATAATCAAGTACAAAGTGGTTGCAAGCACAGTACAGGTGTCCTTCTGAGGTTGCTCCAAAAAACTTGCCTCATTACTGCAGCCTGCAATCCTAACCCTAACCAGCTGTCTCACAGCATGCCCTATTGACCACCAGGGCACAGATTGGGGAGTGTGAATAGGCCCAGGCAACAGTTACTCATAGCCAGCTCCTACTAAGAAGCTGTTTCATTGCTAACATGTTTTCATGCAAATAAACAATACCTTTGATATTATAGGCTCTGCAAAGGGAGGCTACAAGCTTGAACCAAAGAAGAGCTTTCAAAGTCCAAGTATTCTTGATTCATATATTAGTCATGTGACATCCATAGGAGGAAAGAATATTTAGCAAAATCATTAAAAGTTCAGTTAATTCTTATATTATCAAATAGGACTATTATCTGAAGTACTATCTAAGCCGTCTCCAGTTATTTGCTTTTATTAGTAAAAGAGAGAAAGACTTGAATTTGAAATGAATTAAAAGGCATCATGGCGTACATGCCTGGCTGGAAAATAAGATGGATCACTTGTGTAGTGAAAATGAAAGCTAAGAAAGTCCAAATGGGGGCAGCTAGGTGGCACAGCGGATAGAGCACTGGCCCTGAAGTCAGGAGGACCTGAGTTCAAATCCGGCCTCAGACCAAACACTTGACACTTACTAGTTGTGTGACCCTGGGCAAGTCACTTAACCCCAATTGCCTAAAAAGAAAGAAAGAAAGAAAGAAAGAAAGAAAGAAAGAAAGAAAAAGAAAGTCCAAATGGTATCCACAGAGTGTAGACCTGACTCTGTGAAGACTGTTCATATTTTTACCCTATGTTTTTAACCTTTATTATGGCATGGACCCCTTTGGTAGTCTGGTGAAGCCAGTGGTCTCCTCAGGATATTGGTTTTAAATACATAAAATAAGATACATCTAATAGCTGCCTACCAAGCACTTCTGTAGCACTTTAAGACTGGCAAAGAGCTTTCCATGTATTATCTCAAAGTGCTTTACAAATGTTATTTCACATGATGGTTATATAGGATTACAAAGGAAGCCAAAAGTTAGTGAAAATAAAGGTAATTTTTTTTTCCATCTGAGTTCATGGATCCCCTGAAATCTACCTACAGACTCCTGTTATAAAGGAAATGCAAGAGGTGCCAATAGAATGAAAGATCTTGGCAGAGAAGAACATTTTCATTTATGTCTCTGTATATCTCCACAATGCCTAGCAATCAATTGAACAAATGTTTATTAAACAACTGTTATGTTCAAGGCACTGGAGATACAAAGGAAAAACAAAACAATTCCTGCCTTCAAGAAGATTACATTCTACTGGAACAAGAGAAGAATAAAGCATGTATATAAATGTCACACTGACTACCCTGATCCCCACTTATACAAGTAAGTAGAGAATAAGAAAAAGTGAGGAGAGAAAGAATACTGGTAATTGGGGAGATCCCCAAAAGTTACATGGTGAAGCTGGGCCTTGGGGGAAGAAAAGAATTCTGGAGGACTGAGATGACGTCAGATAATACAATCTGGATCCAGGGAACGATATATGAGAGTAGAGAGAGGAGAGAGATTGAGTATTGTCTATTAGTCCAGTTTGACTGGAGCATCTAATTCATAAAGAGAGTAATATAAAACAAGATTGGAAAGGCAGATAGGAGCCAGACTGTGGAAATTCCAGCCTGAAAAGGTTTTTAATTCTATGTTATAGGCAAGGGGCAATGACTAAAGGTTTGGGAGCAAGGCTGTGACATGATCAGATCTGTGCCTTAGGGATATAACTGCAGCAACCATGCAAAGGATGGATTGGAGATGAGAGAATCTGGAAGGACGGAGACCAATTAGGAGGTTGGGACAATTCTTTGTGACGAAGGCCTGAACTAGGGTAGTCAGCTCAAGAGTGGGGAGAAGAGAAAACATGCAAGAAATGTAGAATTAGATTGCACAGGACTTAGGAGTTGATTGAATATGATAGGTAGGGGGAGAAGGGAGGTAAAAGAGAACCAACAGTGACTCTAAGGTTAAGAGCCAGAGTCACGGTGAGGATGGCACTGCCTTGGACATTAATTGGCTAAATTTAGAAGGCATGCACATTTAGGAAAAATGATGGTGAGAGTTTCATTTTAAATCTATTGACTTAGAGATGGTGATGGGATATCTAGATGAACGTATCCTGCATATAGTTAATAATGAAAGGCTGCAGTTCAGGAGAAAGATTAGGGCTGTTTTATAGATTAGGAAATCATCTGCATAAAGATAATACTTTAACCATTGGGAGCTATCTAGATCAGCAAGAGAAGGCACTGAAGACAGAAAATCAGAAGGCTCAGAACAAAGGCTTTGGGAATAATCATGCTAAGGGGACAAGACATGAATGAAGATTCAACTAAACAGCCTGAGAGAGAGTCATCAGAAGGATAGTCTGAGCATTACTTTTTATACTATCCTTGTGGATGAGGTGGAGAGATGTGGGCTGTTAGGTGCTTAATGAATGTTGCAGTTGAATTGATTTGCTCTGGGTCTGACAAAACTGTGTGCCTAGATAGATATGGATATAGATACAGATGCAGATAGATATAAATATAGCTACAGATATATGCTAGTGGCAAAGCATATGTAAGGGTAAAAACTCTGGTGACTGGAAGCTTTTAAAATGAGTATGAGCCAAATGGGAAAAGGACCCACATGTACAAAAATATTCATAGCAGCTCTTTTGGTGGAGGCAAAGAATTGGAAATTGAGAGGATGCCCATCAATTGGGGAATGGCTAAGCAAGTTGTGGTGTATGAATGTGATAGAATACGATTGTGCTATAAGAAATGATGAACAGGCTGACTTCAGAAAAACCTGGAAAGACTTGTATAGTCTGATGCTGAGTGAAGTGAGCAGAACCAGGAGAACGTTGTACACAGTAACAGCCACGTTGTGTGATGCCTAATAATGATAAACTTAACCCTTCCCGGCAATACAAGAATCTAAGACATCTCCACAGGCCTTGTGATGGAAAATGCTATCCACATCCAAAGAAAGAACTATGGAAGTTGAATTGCTATTTTTTTCTTCTCTTCTGTTGAGTTTTGTTTCCTCTTTCTGATGGTTCCTCCTATTGGTTTTAATTTTTACTTACAACATCACTAATGTGAAAATATGTTTAATATGAATGTAAATGTATAGCCTATGTCAGATTGGGTGCCATCTTGGGGAAGATGGTAGGGAAGAAGGGGGAGAAAAATTTTAAACTCAAAAGCATATGGAAGTGATTATTGATAAATCAAAATAAATTAATTAAAAAATAAAATAAAATAAAATGAGCATGAGCCCTCAACTGAAAACATTTCCAATCCTTACAAACCTAAGGCTTAAGGAATCAGTAACTTAGGCTTTCCCCCATCTCATGAATGGCCTAGAGATTGGTGAAATTATTGAGAAAGATATGAATGATGAGCAAGGTTCTCTATTTTGATGTTACCTTAAAATCATTTTCTACACATGTATCATGTCCATGTGTCATGGTTCATGATACAAGGCGGTTCGTTTGTTTGGTGGGAACACAGATGAATGAATGGATTTATAAGAGAAATATTTCAAAACTACCCTACCACTTCATGCACTATTACCCTTTTACCACTAACTTTTCTCCACAAAGTGAAATTTAATGGAAGGTAAACTCCTTGAGAGTGGGTTTTTGTTTTTGTTTCTGTGTTTGTAGCCTCAGCATCTGGCACATTGTTGTTCTCGTTTGGTTGCTTCAGTTGTTTTCGACTCCTCATGACCCCATTTTGGGATTTTCTGGGCAGAGGTACTGTAGTGTTTTGCCATTTCCTTCTTCAGCTCATTTTATAGATGAGAAACTGAGGCAAACAGGGTTAAGTGATTTGTCCAGGGTCACACAGCTAGTAAGTGTCTGAAGCCAGATTTGAACTCTTGAGGATGAGTCTTCCTGATTCCACGCCTCGTGCTCTATCCACTGCACAATCCTTGTCAAATTGAATTGAAATGAGAGGTAAGAAAAATCAAGTAAATATGTTGCACATGAAAGCTAATTTGAGAAATTCCATCCTTTCCTCACCTCCCAAAAAATGCATTTCCTTTTCCCTGATAGAATTGTTACCATAGGACTTTTGCCTGAATTGTTCCAACTACCTCAAAGCTCCGCCTGTTTTTGTTTCTGTGTTCTTAAAGAAGCTCTTTAGAAGTCTTGGAAAAATCCCAGAAATACAGAAGTGGTTGAGATTTTTGTGGCCACAACAAATGATTCAGATTTGTTGTCAATTTCTCTGCCAACGAGGCTTAAATTATTCCTCAAGTAAAGCTCCTCCACTGTAGAGATCTTTAGATCAATCAGTATAAAGTTTCATCTGTGAAAATTACCTTTCTGTTAGAGCTGAGATTAATTTCTTTTTGCTTGAGAGAAATGGCATGCCCTAGTAATTTTCATATTTCCTTTAAAATGGAACATCGGGCCTTTGATGCAAAATTTCCTAAAAATGACTCCCCAAAAATACATCAAAACGTTTCTATTAATTCATGGAATTAAGAAAAACCTTTTACATTTTCTCCTGTCACTGATTCCATTTGCCTTATTACTTTCATCTGTGGCCCACAAACTTGGTGGCACATTCAACAAACCCCTTAGTGGCTGTTTCATCTCTGCTCTATTTGATTTCTTCTCTCTGAGTAAATGATTAAGTTTTCATGCATTGGTTCAACCAAAATCTATGTTCACTCAACCACATCCTTTATTGATTACTTCTACTGCAAACAGTAGGCCAAGTGTGATATACATAATTGGACAGTTGTCAGGGGATGTGGGTGTTAACAGTCCTGTTTTCCCAGTTGGAAACTGGAATCACCTTGATACACAAATATTCTGCACTGCTTCATTCTCATTCCTTGGACCGAGGAGTCCTGTTCCTCGGAATATATGTTCTTAACTCTCTAAGGCCTGGTTGAATGAATCTAATGATTATACCATATAATATGCTCTCTGCCTTGCACCTGTGCACTGCATATAGAAAACTGGAATTAATATTTGTCTAACACTTTAACCTTGTCCTTTAACTTATACAAATCATCTGCAGCTTTTCGGGGTGGAAATGTTTGATTTTTCTCCCCCCTGAAAGGAAGATTGGTTTCTAAATCTATTGCTAAATTTAAATTTTAGAAACCTTTTGACCTAAAGAGAGGACTTACAATTTATGTTCCAGATGATGTATTAACAACTTGGCTGAATATGGAACTGCATATTACTCGGACAGGGTAAATTGTATAATCAGAGAAAGATTTTTTTCCTTTAGCATTCTGTATCTATGGCAATCTCTGGGTAATTCCTGGATGTTTCAGAAAGCTATTGCTCTAATGGGGAAAGGAGAGGAAGAAATCAGACTCATCTGGAAATATTTGCATTTTCACTTTGTATTTCTAGTTCATTGAACTTACTCTTTTTCTGCTGTCACATACCTCAACCTCAGCTGGAATAGCTGAATCTGGGGTGTGCCGCCATCAAAAATATATCTGCTTTTAGGAATATGAACTTGAATAAGCTTCACTGAGTCCATTTGACTATGGAGATGATTTTACCCCAAGGTTTTGGAGAGATGTGTAAAATAAGCCACCAATTTTCATCTTTTTTTCATAGATTCAATTTTCTTTTGAAGGTCACAGTCTAGAAACAGTGCTGAGAAATGCATATTGGGCCAAAAAAGTCTGAGGCAGGCTTGCCAAAGCATTTCCAGTTCTAAAGATGATGGTCTCTTATTGAAGTGTTTGCTTGCTTTCCTTTTTCCTCTAACCTGACAACACATGTCTATTATTCCATGATGTACAGATAAAGGTAATTATAATATGGATGTCTCCCTGATGTCATTTCTTGCCCATAAAATCTTGGGTTCAGTCTACACCTGAGAAATTCCAGCTCATGACTGAATGTTCTCTGGAGAGCTCTGCTAAATCTTAGGCACAGAACAAGAGAGCCCTGGAAAGGAGGACAGGCTAGTAAAGGCTAATTCCCCAAACACTAGAGGTGTTTCCACCCTTTCTTCTCCCTCATTTCACTCAGGAACACAACCTGAAATAGGTTCAGAATCCCATTCTACCCTATTTCTGACCCATAGAACATGAAGTGAATGTGAGAAGGAAGTTATACAGTAGTTGACCTTTGGTTTCCTATGGAATTATCTGAAGAAAATTATGTGGGTGATTTTATTTGACACAATACACTTTCAAACTATAACAGAAAGTACATAGTCGGCTACCTCCTACACAACATTGAAGGCAGGCGGACCATTAGCACCTTCAGCTCCAACTTAGATACAACTCTACAGTTCAGTGGCAAACATACCAAAATTAAGCTTTAAAATTGGCATCAGCATCTGTAGCATGTGTTTTTGTATATTTTC
Source organism: Vombatus ursinus (assembly GCF_900497805.2). Classification (NCBI taxonomy): domain Eukaryota; kingdom Metazoa; phylum Chordata; class Mammalia; order Diprotodontia; family Vombatidae; genus Vombatus; species Vombatus ursinus. The sequence goes on along the minus strand of NW_020948098.1, from coordinate 4,243 downwards.
AATAATGGCAAATTTTCGTCCCCTGTTTTGTTGTTGGATGAGGGAATTGGGGGAGGGGGGTAATAGCTAAAAGTCATCTGAAACAAGTTCTTGTGACTATTTCAAATACTAATTTTTTCATGTGGTTCACTTATTATCTCTGAAGGTAGTTCCCAAAAACAATTCCAGGAATGTTTTGAATAATCTTAGTATTATTGGAATAAGTATATAACCCCACCAAGGTGACTACTTTGAAAAGGAGAAGATTCATTTGGATGTGAATACAAATCTTCTTATCCTCAGTCAGAGGATTCAGGACTTTACACTACTCTGGCTTAGCCAAGAGATTTGTATTACTTGTGTACATAAGGGGAGAATTGGGCCATCAGCACACAAGTGGTGGGTCCCACAGCCATGTTCTTCCACTATGTGGAGTATATCTGACCAATTTATAATCTTACATCTAGGTAAGAGAAGACAATAAATTAGAGATGGTATTGAATAAATCAGGGATGGTGTGGATAAATGGTTGGGCCCTTCCTGGGTGCAGCCTTTTGACTGAGTCCAAGTTTTACAGAACAAATCCTTTTATTAAGGGGATTTGTTCTGTGAAGTTTGGATTGAGTCAAAGTGAGGACCTACAGGGCCACACATGGCCTCACATGTGTGGCTGCAAGTTCCCCACTCCTGGGCCAAGGGTGGGGAACAATACCAGAAGAAGAAAGCTCCTTGCAGTACCTCCAGGGCCTAGCATAGCTTTAGGCACCTAGAAGGCACTTACTACTTTTTTTGATTGATTGTTGTTTCTTGAGATTGATGAAGACGTCATTGGCGGACACAGTGCCCAAATTGTGATTGTGTACTTATGCCAGGAATAAGTACTGTAAGTTGAACCAGAGCTTTTTATTGCTCTGCTGAGGGAGAGCATTTCCTTCTCATGTAATACATTTCCCCAGATTTCATAATGTTAGCAATACTTAGTCTACCCACATTCCAGGAATTTTTCTCTTGTTATTCAATTCCAGCCAAGGAAACATGATGGAAGCCCTTACTTTCTTGGAAAAAGTTGTGGAAATTGCAAAAAATACTTACCAAAAAAGAAGAATGGTAGAAGCCTGTACAATGCTTGGGGACATTCACAATGCAAAAGTGAGTATTTTTTGGAAGAAATGGGTAGTCACACCAGGGTAATGTTACCCTCTACCACTCCATTTGACCCTCACCGTATTATACTAATCCTCCTCCCTCTGCCTACAAAATTTAATTAAGTCTATCAGACATGAGTCAGCAAGGGGTTTCTTGCTATTATCTCTGCCCTTTGGTTGTAAAGTTTGGAACAGAAATAAGATGGAGAGAAATCCTTGAAATAACTTGTTGAGGGAGGGGGATGGGAAGCACAGGAAGAACGAGTGTCTATGATTGACAACAAATTGTGTGTCATCTCTGAAATATGGCAGAGAACAGGAGGAAGACCACGAGAATGTTTTCCAGTTTCTGACAAAGGGAAGAAAATAGAGGCTATACAATATGGGCCATGGAGCTTGTCTTTGATTCCTGACAAAACTCTACCAAGTATCACGAACTGGTAGCAGTGATGCCAAAGAGCTGGCATATCTCAATCAAGAACTGGTCAGGCCATACTAAGCTCATTTCTTTTGTTGTTTATTTTCATATACATATAGGGCTAAGCCAGTAGTAGGTTGGGAGACTACTGATAATTCATTGATTTTAACAAGGCATTTGACAAAGTCTCCGATTCTTGTCTTGAGAAAAATAAAGATAAATATAAGTTAGAGTTAGACCATTAGGTAGATTCAGAATTGGTTGAATGGCTGGTCCCAAATGGGTCACCAATGGACTGGCACCATCTTGGAAAGATATCTCTAGTGGAGAGCCCAAAGGTCTACATCTAACCTTGTACTGATTAACATTTTTATGGATGACTTGGATAAAGACATAGATGCATTGTTTATAAAATGTACAGATGACACAAGGCAAGAGGCTGGCAAGCTTTATGACAAGATCTGAAAAGATCAGCTGACTAGAATGTTGGGTCAAATTTTATAAGACGAAATTTATATTTGGGTTTAAAAAGAGGCAGCTAGGTGGCACAATGAATAGAGTGCTGGATTTGAAGTTGGAAAGGCCTGAGTTCAAATCCAACCTCAGACAATAAGCTGTGTGATTCTAGGCAAGTGACTTAACTTTTATCAGCCTCAGTTTCCTCATCTGTAAAATGGGGTTAATAATAGAACTTTACCTCCCAGGGTTGTTGTGAGAATAAAATGAAATATAATATTTGTAAAGCACTTTGAAAACCTCAAATTGAGAAGATTTTGCAAGGAACGTGATAATTTTCAATTTTCTTTGAGTGTTTGAAAGATTGTCGTGGGGAGAAGAGTTAGACTCTTCAGTATGGCTCTAGAGGACAGGGCCCTCCTGGAGGAGAGATGAATAGGTAGAAGCTTCCAAGAAGTGGATTGAATCTCAGTGCAAGGACAAAATTCCTGAAGATTAGGATTGTCCAATAATAGAACAGGTTGCTTCAGAGGTGGCGCCTTCCTCTCTTTGGAGGTCCTTGTCGTATGTGTTTGTCCTTTGTCCTTGAAGAGAAACATGACATCAGGGAGGTGATGCCATAGCATGCAGGTGAATTGGATTTAAGTGAGGGAAGGCTGTGCAAGGTCACCAACCTCACTTTCTCTTCCAGAGCCTCTAGGTCCAGTGGCCAGATGTAGATCAGGACAACTGGAGATGGTCCTGGGTGCAGTGGGAGACCTTAGCCTTTTTAAGTTAAGGTCTTTCCCAGGTCTCAATTTGACTGAGGCAAAGCCCATTCAATGATTAAGGCTAAGTGAGAAATGAGAAAGAGAATGGTCTCTTTTACCAAGTCAAATAAAAAAAATCCAATCTGGGAGGGGAGACCCTCGGGGTTTCTGGCCAAAACAGGAACAATTGCTGTTTACATTCTCTTTGAGCCAGTCAGGGCCCAAACAGTGACCAAGTGGGACTTGGCCTGGGACCTACTGTTGACCAGTCAATGAGCTAGAGTGATTTGGGTTTAAGGCATTAAGCACCCTGTGGATGATCACATGTCATAGTGAGATTCCTTAGTTAGGTAGAGGCTGACCCAAATGACTTCTCGTGTCCCCTTCCAAGGCTGAGATTCTGTTGTTCTGTAAACTCTACATCTCCCTCCATACCTAGCTCTGCACACAGTAGGTTTCAACAAATGCTTGTCACATTGAAGACTGGAGAAGCAGGCCTCACTCACTCCCATCGGTCTAGAAGCTTGACAAAACACCCAGACTTTTCTCCAACTGTATCTCAAGCCCAGGCAAACAGAGACAAATAGTAGAGGATACTGAATTAATAAGGACTAGCATTTATGTTGCACTTACGACATGCCAGACACCATAAAGCACTTTATAAATATTGTCCCCTTTGATCCTCACGACACTCCTAGGAGGTAGGTGCTATTATTATCCCCATTTTACAGATGAAGAGACTGAGGCAAACAGGTTAAGTGGCTTGCCAGGGTCACATAGCTAGTAAGTGTCTGAGGCTGCATTTAAACTCTGGTCTTCCTGATTCCAAATAGTCTAAAGAGCTTGCACTATGTCTGATTTCTGAGGAGGCTCTACTTAAAATCAGAACTCTGCATTAGGAAGTTTGCTCTTCTTAATTCCCTGTTTAATGAAAGACAGTGAGAATTCAAGACAAATAGAGGATGGAGTACCATTTGGGAGGCCATTACAATGGTCTATGAGCAAATTGACGAAGACATGCACTAGCATGGTGGTAATGGGAAATAGAAATAGATCATAGCTGGGAGAGAAACTGAGAGGTAGAATAGACAGAATCTGGTACCTAATCGGAGGTGTCAGTTTCTTCTGGGGAAGAAAAAAGAAGTTGAAAGATGTCAGTGGTTTTAAGCCAGTGATAATGATAAGACAAATTACAAAGTTGGGAAGAGAAACAGCACATTTGGTAGAAGGTGAATTCAGTTTAGGATAGACTAAATCTGAACAGCCAGCAGAACATGCACTTCTGCAGGTAGTTGGAGGTGTGGGACTGGAACTAAAGGGAGTTTTCAGAGTTGGAAATAGAAACCCATTTTGAACTAATCCTGAGTTCCATTTCTTTTTTCAACCATTGGAAAAACATTCAAGCCCTTGCTACATGCTAGGTATTGCGTTGAGCTCTAGGGGTAACCAAAAAAAAAAAAGGCAAAAACAGTTCCTACTCTCAACGAACTCACATT
>NW_020948097.1:0-7244 GCF_900497805.2 Vombatus ursinus | reverse complement strand
TTCATTTTATGTATTTTTCCTCCTGCCCATTGGAAAGAAAAAAAAAAGATGAAAGGGGAAATTATACAATACAGATGATGTGAGTGTTAAATTAAATTAAGATCATATGTTTGACTGTGGCAGCTCTAATCCTTTGATTATCGAAGGGGTCATCATTAATGGAGTGCATTTGTAAGAAAGATTTTTAGTGTATATTAAGTCGTGGTTAACAGATTTTTTGTGTGTGTGCACAAATAATGAAAGATATAAGCAATAAAATGACTGATTGAAATGGAATGTAGCCTAAACTCATGCTTTTTAAATCACTATTTGCAGAAAGAAAATGCTGTTTTAAGCTGCTACATTAGAGTAATATTCAGTGCCTTATGTCACTTTGAGTAGTGATGCATCATTTGAAAATCATATTTGAGAAGCATTCAATTATTCCTTCACATTGAAAATTATGTGTATTGGGAAATTTGGGGCTATGAGGTCAAAAGCAAAATAATGCTTGTTGGGAGAAGTCACTGGCACTGTTGACAAAAGGCTGCTGCAGTACAACTTCTATGCAGAGAAACAAACCAATATTTCTGTTTTGATGAATCAAAATGTTTTGTGCTACAAACATATAAAAATAAGTATGGATATGAATGAATGAGAAAGCATGGATTAAATACTAACTATATGCCAAGCATAGCTAAAGGCAAAGGATACATAAAATAAGAAGACAATCTGTGCTCTGAAGGAACTCACGTTCTAATTGGGGAAGAAATAATTACAGTAGAGTTTTGCTTCAGGGGCGATAGAGGTCCTGAAGTTCTAAGAGTGCAGCAGGGTGGCTACAAAGCCGAGGAGTCTCCAAGGAGATCAGGATATCAGTCCTTCAGGGCAGAAAGCCTGGAGGAGGGTGACCCACCAACATTGGGAAGTGGGGAATGGACTTAAGGGTCTCTGGAATTCTGGATTCCCTCTAGCAGAGCTAAGGATTGAAGAGTCAATGTCTGACCAGGGCGGGGGCGGGGGGGAAGAGGAGAAGGAGCCATGTGATGGGAAGATTTGGGGTGGAAACAGAGACATCCATCCTGGATTCTTCAGAATCTCCCATGGGCAGCCAACAGTGAGAGAGGGGGAATAGGGGGTATTGTGACTGGTATCAGCTTAGGCTGGGGGAACTCCAGGCCACTCCCATGGGGTCTGGGGCAGAGTCCAGCAAAATAATATCAAAATAGTTGGAATTCAAAATCCGAAGTTCCTGACGCTGTAATGATTTTATTGTGTGTGTGTGTGTGTGTGTTTTCTGCGTGACAGGCTTTCAACATCTTCTCAGAGATCTCCACAGCCCTAGATGATCCTGTTGGCCTAAGTAGGGCCTATGAAGCCATAGTGAAGGTCCTGGTAAGGTAAGTTAGCATATCCTCGTCCTGCTGTCCCCGTGAATTCACTCAGCTATGAAAGACTGAAATTGTTTGAGCTCTGTCGCTTCCCATTACTTACTGCTTAAATTTTAAGCAGTGCCCTTCTGAAATGAGCCCTTGCATTGTTGCTTATCTTAACCAAATATGCTTTTCTTTTTAAAGTATGGTTTCCACATTCTTCTTGGTCAGTAAATTGTTTCCTATGTTGTTGCTGTTGACTTATTTTCCCTAAACTTTGTAATGACCTTGAAAGACAAGGGAGAAATCAGGTCACATTTTGTAGGTTAGAAAAATCAGAAAGCGTGGAAGCATCTGCAAGACTGCAATGGATGTGCCTCACCGTAAATAACTTTTGCAGAGAGTTCTTCTTGGAGAAAAAGTGGCTAGTTATTGTTCAGCCCTGCTTCTTCCATGAAATTCTTGGTGTGTCCAGCTGATGAACATAGACATTTGGTTGCAATGACAATAATCTTATCATTTTACTTTAAGCTGTCTCGAAGTCATGGTTATAATATTTAAAGAGAGACACCAGTACTTAGCACAGTGCCTGGCACATGGTAAATACTTAATAAAAAAATTTTTTTTAAGGAAGGGAGGAAGGAAGAATGGAAGGGAGGGAAATGGGAAGGAGGAAAGTAAAGGAGAGAGGGAGGGAGGGAGGGAGGGGAGAAGGAAGGAGGGAAGGAAGGAAGGAAAGAAAGAAAGAAGGAAAGATGGAAGGGGGGAAGGGAAGGAGGGAGGGAAGCAGGGAAGGAAGGAAAGAAGGAAGGAAAGGATGGAGGGAGGGAGGGGAAGAAGAAGGAATGAGAAGTAAGGGAGAGAGGGAGAGAGGAAGGAAGGGAGGAAGAAAGGATGTAAGGAAGGAAGGGAACGAGGGAAGGATGGAAGGAAGGAAAGAAGGAAGAAAAGAAAGAAGGAAACATGGAAGGGTGGAAAGGAAGGAAGGAGGGAAGGAAGAGAAGAAGGGAGGAAGGGAGGGGATAAAAGGGAATGACAAATAAAGGAGAGAGGGAGGGAGGAAGAGAAAAGAGAAGGAAAAAAGGAAGAGGAAGGAAAGAAAGAAGAGAGAAAGGAAGGAGGAAAGGAAGAGAAAATGAGCATGCCCATCCCATGGAATTTTTTTTTAAGATTTGTCTTTGACTTACCTCACTTATGATCTTTTTGTATTCAGTTCAAGTTATTTTCGATGGCATCATGGCTGAAGTAGTACTTTAAGGCCACACAAAATAAGACTATAAGGTTCTTGGAGAGAAAGATCATAGTTTTCAATATAATGTACTTCCTTATCCCAAGTGGACGTAGTAGTATAATGAGATGACCATGGGGTTTGAAGTCATAGGACCTGGTTTTGATTCCCAACCTGACTACTTACTTGACTAGGTGACCATGAGCAAGTGACTTCACCTCTCTGGGCCTCAGCTTTCTTATCTGTAAACTGAGGGAATGGACCAAATGGTTTCACAGGTCCCTTCTACCTCTAAATCTTGTATTCAGTAGGATATACAGAGTGCTTCAATATTTCATTGTAAATGTGATCACACTGATGGGGGCTCTCCCTCTGAGATGCAGATCATAGTAGCCCATCCTTACCTTCTCAACCTGTATGACTCGTGTGCATGTCCTCCCAGAACTCCTCAATAATAATAACAATAATAATTGGGCTGGAGGCAGCGACCTAGGGCATAGCAGTCCTGTGATTTCACTGTTGTAGGTAACTCCTGGGAAAGAACTTGCTCTACCAGGGCAGGTCAGCAGCTTCTCTACAACATCTTTTCATGAAAACCTTCATAATAACAAAGTGAGAGAGATACTACAAGGATTACTTTCCTCCATTTTAAATGAGAAAATAAGGCTCAGAAAAGAAACGAGTATTTATTAAGCATTTACTCTGTGCAGGCATTGCGCTAACCACTTTATGAATATTATCTCATTTAATCCTCACAGCATCCCTGAGAGGTAGATGCTGTAATTATCCCTTTCTTCCTTTGAGGAAACTGAGGCAAATAAAAGTTAAGTGACTTGGCCAGGGTCACATGGTCAGTAAGTGTCTGAGACAGATTTGAACTTGTCTTCCCGACTCCAGTCCCAGTGCACTATGGCTCCACCTAGCTGCCCCTTAGTACTAGCTTAACTACTAAACTGTTAGAGGCAGGATTCCCATCCAGGCCTTTCCTCACAAGTCCAGTGTTCTTTCTCTGTATGTCTCCTTGATGTGCTAGGGACCTTCCCCTAGATTTGCTCATATAACGTGAGTGCCTGTTCTAGTTCACTCACTGTGTGACCTCCCCACTCTCTCTTTCAGCCATGCATTTCTTGGATGATTGTGGCATGGTGGATGGCGTGCTGGCATGAAGCTCTGGATTTGACTCCAGCCTCAGTCTTACTTGATATGGCACCCTGAGCAATTTAGCCTCACTGAGCCTCAGTTTTCTCATCTGTTCAATGGGGATGACAGTAGCACCTCCCTCATAAGATTATTGTGAGGATCAAATGAGCAGAGAGATAGATATATAGATGTATAAATACAGATATAAATATATATGCAGCTAAGTGGTACAGTGGATAGAGTTCCAGGCCTGGAGTCAGGAAGACTCATCTTCCTGAGTTCAAATCTGGCCTCAGACACTTAATAGCTGTGTGACCTTGGGCAAGACACTTAACTCTGTTTGCCTCAGTTTCCTCATCTGTAAAATGAGCTGGAGAAGAAAATGGCCAGTCACTCTACTATCTCTGCGAAGAAAACTCCGAATGGGGTTGTGAATAGTCAGACACAACTGAAAAACGATCAACTAAAAAATTATATATAAATATATATATATATTATATATACACATATAATATATATGATATATAATATGTCATATATATATGTGCAGTGCTTTCAAACCCTAACACACCATATAAATCATGTTGAAATTATTTTGTTCTTATTATCATCCTGGTTATTAGTATTTTCTGCTACTTTTTTTCCACAAGTCATTACTGGTGAAATACCTCAGCCTATTTTCTCTAGGTGTAAGTGAATATTTCATCAAATGTTAAATAATAAAAAGACATTATGTTAGCCTTAACTTCTCATTTCTTTATCTGTATTTCATGGTATCATAGATAACAAGCTAGAAGGGACCTTAAGGCCAACAAGTCCAACCCCTTCACTATTACAGATAAGAAAGCAAGACCTAGAGAGATTAAGTGACTTGCCCAGGGTGACTCAGATAAAAAATGTCTGCTATCATTTGTGTGTATCAAGAAAGCTAATCATTATTAAAAATATGCCAAGGACCAATGGCAATTGCACTAGCCTCCTGAGGACCAGTGAGTTCACAGTAGCTGTGTAGTCTAAGTTGACAGACATTATATTGACAAAGCAGGTGCTGGAAATATTCTCCAGGGAGACTGGGGCAGCAACAGGGAGGAAGAGTAACCAGGGGGCATTTTAATCCCTCCAGATAAAGAACACAGGCCATGCTCAGGGCTAAGCCAACAATCCCTTAGCTTCACTCCCAAACAAGACTGTCTGGAACAAAATGAGTGTCTAAATATATACAAAAGAGAAGTTCTTAATAAGGAACACTAAAGCTCATTTGGGGTTAACCAACTCCCTGCTTCTTTGGCCAGTTCTGTGGTGCAATGGATAGAGCACCAAGCCTAGAGTCAGAAGGACCTGAGTTCAAATCCAGCCTCAGACACTTATTAGTTATATGACCCTGGGCAAGTCACTTAACCCTGTTTGTCTGTTTCTTCGTCTGTCAAATGAGCTGAAGAAGGAAATGGCAAAATCACTCCAGTAACTCTGCCAAGAAAACCCCAAATAGGGTCATAAAAAGTCAGATATGACTGGAACAACCAAACAACAACATATAGCCTAAAGTAAAAACTGACTTTTATATAGCTTGTCCGACTGCTGTGCCTACGCTCACTAAATTCATCAAAGATGCACTCAGGCCACCGCCTTACCCTGGCCTAAGTCTCTATGGATATGCGTCACTTTACATAACCAATGTATTCCTGAAAAGTGTTTTATTATACAAAAAATAAAAATAAAAATTTTTTCAATTTTAAAGAAGTGTTTTATTATTTTTTGGTAAAATTAATATCTTTCTGTCAATTGCCACTGTCATTTCAGAAGTGCATCCCCAGAGGAAAGCAGTTTTATTCTAGGCCAAAAACAAAAAAACAAGTTTTCCCCTGAGTGAAATGTCCTCTGGTCAGTGACGAGTGGTGAGAAGTCCTTCTATATCTGCCTTTGTTCTGAGGTCCATGTGTTTGACAGTGCACAGACCCTTCCCCGACTGATTCGCGCTGGGTTCTTCCTGTGTCAAAGTTCACACGGAATCATCATGTGTCCTGGGATACCAACATATAATTCTCTTTCCAGTGATGATTGGCAAAGCCTTGGGTGACCTCAGCCCTTTCTATTGTCAAAGAATTCTCAACTCAATCTCTTGCTGGCATCTAGAATTATTTTGCTTCCTGTGCCTGGATTTGTATTCCTGATCCAGTTCTGTAGCCAGAGCTCCATGGAAAAACAATTACTTGGTGAATTTGAGTTGTGAAAGTCAATGCTGAGTATTAATTTAATTCAATTCAATAAAAAATTTAAGTACCCACTATATGAGATAATAGTAACAATTGTTAGCATTTACATAGTACTTCAAGGTTTGCAAATTGTTTGACAAATATTGTCTGTCTTCACAACAACCCTGGGAGATAGATTTAAAAGTTTTATTTTTATTAAATAAAATTTTATTTAAAATTCCTCATTTTAAAAAGGAGGAAACCAAGGCTGGGGTTGAGTGACTTGCCCAGGGTCACACAGCTACTCAGAGTCTGTGGCTGAACTTGAACTAAGTTCTTCTTGACTCCAGACCCAGTGTCCTATCCACTGTATTACCTTATTGTCTCTTTAAAAAAACCAAACAGCATTGTGCTAGGCTTTGGAGATACAAAGAAAACACACTAAAACAGCTCCAACCCTGAAGGAGCTTCCCTTCTATACAACATACACAGATGGAGAAGTCAATGCAAAGTCTATGGGATGGCAGAGAGAGGGAGAAACATAGTGAGAAACAGAAAGGACAGAAAGAGGGAGACAGAGACAAAGAGAGACAGAGAGTAGAGCTAGGGGTAGAGAGACAGAGAGAGAGAGAGACAGAAAGAGAGAGGCACAGAGACAGAAAGAAGGAGAGAGACATGCACACAGAGACAGAAGAGACAGAAAGGGGGGAGAGAAAGGGAGGGAGAAGACAAAACAGAGGACAGAGACAGAAATAGAGAGACAGACAAAGAGAGAGAGCTAGGGGTAGAGAGACAGAAGCAAAGAGAGACAGAGACAGAGATTCAGAGAGAGACAGAAAGAGAGGACAGGGATGGAAAGAGAGAGATAGAAAGAGGGATAGAGGGAGAGAGACACACAGAGAGAAAGAAGAGTCAGAGAGAGAGAGGGAGACGGGGAGGGAGGGAGAAGACATAGTAAGAAACAGAGTACAGAGACAGAAATAGAGAAACAGAGACAAAGAGATACAGAGGGACAGAGCTAAGGATAGAGAGACAGAAACAGAGAGTGAAAGACACAGAGATGCAGGAAGAGACAGAAAGAGAGAGACACAGAGAGAGAGATAGAAAGGAGAGAGGGAGGGAGGGAGAGACAGAGAGAGAGGGAGGGGAAAACATCATGAGAAACAGAAGAGAGACAGAGACAGAGAGATAGAGCTTGGGATAGAGAGACAGAGACAGAGATGCAAAGAGAGACAGAAAGAGAGTACAGGGACAGAAAGAAAGAGACAGAGACAAAGAGAGCAGAGAGACAGAGCTAGAGGTAGAGAGACAGAGGCAGAGAGAGACAGAGAC
>NW_020948096.1:0-7245 GCF_900497805.2 Vombatus ursinus | reverse complement strand
TTCATTTTATGTATTTTTCCTCCTGCCCATTGGAAAGAAAAAAAAAAAGATGAAAGGGGAAATTATACAATACAGATGATGTGAGTGTTAAATTAAATTAAGATCATATGTTTGACTGTGGCAGCTCTAATCCTTTGATTATCGAAGGGGTCATCATTAATGGAGTGCATTTGTAAGAAAGATTTTTAGTGTATATTAAGTCGTGGTTAACAGATTTTTTGTGTGTGTGCACAAATAATGAAAGATATAAGCAATAAAATGACTGATTGAAATGGAATGTAGCCTAAACTCATGCTTTTTAAATCACTATTTGCAGAAAGAAAATGCTGTTTTAAGCTGCTACATTAGAGTAATATTCAGTGCCTTATGTCACTTTGAGTAGTGATGCATCATTTGAAAATCATATTTGAGAAGCATTCAATTATTCCTTCACATTGAAAATTATGTGTATTGGGAAATTTGGGGCTATGAGGTCAAAAGCAAAATAATGCTTGTTGGGAGAAGTCACTGGCACTGTTGACAAAAGGCTGCTGCAGTACAACTTCTATGCAGAGAAACAAACCAATATTTCTGTTTTGATGAATCAAAATGTTTTGTGCTACAAACATATAAAAATAAGTATGGATATGAATGAATGAGAAAGCATGGATTAAATACTAACTATATGCCAAGCATAGCTAAAGGCAAAGGATACATAAAATAAGAAGACAATCTGTGCTCTGAAGGAACTCACGTTCTAATTGGGGAAGAAATAATTACAGTAGAGTTTTGCTTCAGGGGCGATAGAGGTCCTGAAGTTCTAAGAGTGCAGCAGGGTGGCTACAAAGCCGAGGAGTCTCCAAGGAGATCAGGATATCAGTCCTTCAGGGCAGAAAGCCTGGAGGAGGGTGACCCACCAACATTGGGAAGTGGGGAATGGACTTAAGGGTCTCTGGAATTCTGGATTCCCTCTAGCAGAGCTAAGGATTGAAGAGTCAATGTCTGACCAGGGCGGGGGCGGGGGGGAAGAGGAGAAGGAGCCATGTGATGGGAAGATTTGGGGTGGAAACAGAGACATCCATCCTGGATTCTTCAGAATCTCCCATGGGCAGCCAACAGTGAGAGAGGGGGAATAGGGGGTATTGTGACTGGTATCAGCTTAGGCTGGGGGAACTCCAGGCCACTCCCATGGGGTCTGGGGCAGAGTCCAGCAAAATAATATCAAAATAGTTGGAATTCAAAATCCGAAGTTCCTGACGCTGTAATGATTTTATTGTGTGTGTGTGTGTGTGTGTTTTCTGCGTGACAGGCTTTCAACATCTTCTCAGAGATCTCCACAGCCCTAGATGATCCTGTTGGCCTAAGTAGGGCCTATGAAGCCATAGTGAAGGTCCTGGTAAGGTAAGTTAGCATATCCTCGTCCTGCTGTCCCCGTGAATTCACTCAGCTATGAAAGACTGAAATTGTTTGAGCTCTGTCGCTTCCCATTACTTACTGCTTAAATTTTAAGCAGTGCCCTTCTGAAATGAGCCCTTGCATTGTTGCTTATCTTAACCAAATATGCTTTTCTTTTTAAAGTATGGTTTCCACATTCTTCTTGGTCAGTAAATTGTTTCCTATGTTGTTGCTGTTGACTTATTTTCCCTAAACTTTGTAATGACCTTGAAAGACAAGGGAGAAATCAGGTCACATTTTGTAGGTTAGAAAAATCAGAAAGCGTGGAAGCATCTGCAAGACTGCAATGGATGTGCCTCACCGTAAATAACTTTTGCAGAGAGTTCTTCTTGGAGAAAAAGTGGCTAGTTATTGTTCAGCCCTGCTTCTTCCATGAAATTCTTGGTGTGTCCAGCTGATGAACATAGACATTTGGTTGCAATGACAATAATCTTATCATTTTACTTTAAGCTGTCTCGAAGTCATGGTTATAATATTTAAAGAGAGACACCAGTACTTAGCACAGTGCCTGGCACATGGTAAATACTTAATAAAAAAATTTTTTTTAAGGAAGGGAGGAAGGAAGAATGGAAGGGAGGGAAATGGGAAGGAGGAAAGTAAAGGAGAGAGGGAGGGAGGGAGGGAGGGGAGAAGGAAGGAGGGAAGGAAGGAAGGAAAGAAAGAAAGAAGGAAAGATGGAAGGGGGGAAGGGAAGGAGGGAGGGAAGCAGGGAAGGAAGGAAAGAAGGAAGGAAAGGATGGAGGGAGGGAGGGGAAGAAGAAGGAATGAGAAGTAAGGGAGAGAGGGAGAGAGGAAGGAAGGGAGGAAGAAAGGATGTAAGGAAGGAAGGGAACGAGGGAAGGATGGAAGGAAGGAAAGAAGGAAGAAAAGAAAGAAGGAAACATGGAAGGGTGGAAAGGAAGGAAGGAGGGAAGGAAGAGAAGAAGGGAGGAAGGGAGGGGATAAAAGGGAATGACAAATAAAGGAGAGAGGGAGGGAGGAAGAGAAAAGAGAAGGAAAAAAGGAAGAGGAAGGAAAGAAAGAAGAGAGAAAGGAAGGAGGAAAGGAAGAGAAAATGAGCATGCCCATCCCATGGAATTTTTTTTTAAGATTTGTCTTTGACTTACCTCACTTATGATCTTTTTGTATTCAGTTCAAGTTATTTTCGATGGCATCATGGCTGAAGTAGTACTTTAAGGCCACACAAAATAAGACTATAAGGTTCTTGGAGAGAAAGATCATAGTTTTCAATATAATGTACTTCCTTATCCCAAGTGGACGTAGTAGTATAATGAGATGACCATGGGGTTTGAAGTCATAGGACCTGGTTTTGATTCCCAACCTGACTACTTACTTGACTAGGTGACCATGAGCAAGTGACTTCACCTCTCTGGGCCTCAGCTTTCTTATCTGTAAACTGAGGGAATGGACCAAATGGTTTCACAGGTCCCTTCTACCTCTAAATCTTGTATTCAGTAGGATATACAGAGTGCTTCAATATTTCATTGTAAATGTGATCACACTGATGGGGGCTCTCCCTCTGAGATGCAGATCATAGTAGCCCATCCTTACCTTCTCAACCTGTATGACTCGTGTGCATGTCCTCCCAGAACTCCTCAATAATAATAACAATAATAATTGGGCTGGAGGCAGCGACCTAGGGCATAGCAGTCCTGTGATTTCACTGTTGTAGGTAACTCCTGGGAAAGAACTTGCTCTACCAGGGCAGGTCAGCAGCTTCTCTACAACATCTTTTCATGAAAACCTTCATAATAACAAAGTGAGAGAGATACTACAAGGATTACTTTCCTCCATTTTAAATGAGAAAATAAGGCTCAGAAAAGAAACGAGTATTTATTAAGCATTTACTCTGTGCAGGCATTGCGCTAACCACTTTATGAATATTATCTCATTTAATCCTCACAGCATCCCTGAGAGGTAGATGCTGTAATTATCCCTTTCTTCCTTTGAGGAAACTGAGGCAAATAAAAGTTAAGTGACTTGGCCAGGGTCACATGGTCAGTAAGTGTCTGAGACAGATTTGAACTTGTCTTCCCGACTCCAGTCCCAGTGCACTATGGCTCCACCTAGCTGCCCCTTAGTACTAGCTTAACTACTAAACTGTTAGAGGCAGGATTCCCATCCAGGCCTTTCCTCACAAGTCCAGTGTTCTTTCTCTGTATGTCTCCTTGATGTGCTAGGGACCTTCCCCTAGATTTGCTCATATAACGTGAGTGCCTGTTCTAGTTCACTCACTGTGTGACCTCCCCACTCTCTCTTTCAGCCATGCATTTCTTGGATGATTGTGGCATGGTGGATGGCGTGCTGGCATGAAGCTCTGGATTTGACTCCAGCCTCAGTCTTACTTGATATGGCACCCTGAGCAATTTAGCCTCACTGAGCCTCAGTTTTCTCATCTGTTCAATGGGGATGACAGTAGCACCTCCCTCATAAGATTATTGTGAGGATCAAATGAGCAGAGAGATAGATATATAGATGTATAAATACAGATATAAATATATATGCAGCTAAGTGGTACAGTGGATAGAGTTCCAGGCCTGGAGTCAGGAAGACTCATCTTCCTGAGTTCAAATCTGGCCTCAGACACTTAATAGCTGTGTGACCTTGGGCAAGACACTTAACTCTGTTTGCCTCAGTTTCCTCATCTGTAAAATGAGCTGGAGAAGAAAATGGCCAGTCACTCTACTATCTCTGCGAAGAAAACTCCGAATGGGGTTGTGAATAGTCAGACACAACTGAAAAACGATCAACTAAAAAATTATATATAAATATATATATATATTATATATACACATATAATATATATGATATATAATATGTCATATATATATGTGCAGTGCTTTCAAACCCTAACACACCATATAAATCATGTTGAAATTATTTTGTTCTTATTATCATCCTGGTTATTAGTATTTTCTGCTACTTTTTTTCCACAAGTCATTACTGGTGAAATACCTCAGCCTATTTTCTCTAGGTGTAAGTGAATATTTCATCAAATGTTAAATAATAAAAAGACATTATGTTAGCCTTAACTTCTCATTTCTTTATCTGTATTTCATGGTATCATAGATAACAAGCTAGAAGGGACCTTAAGGCCAACAAGTCCAACCCCTTCACTATTACAGATAAGAAAGCAAGACCTAGAGAGATTAAGTGACTTGCCCAGGGTGACTCAGATAAAAAATGTCTGCTATCATTTGTGTGTATCAAGAAAGCTAATCATTATTAAAAATATGCCAAGGACCAATGGCAATTGCACTAGCCTCCTGAGGACCAGTGAGTTCACAGTAGCTGTGTAGTCTAAGTTGACAGACATTATATTGACAAAGCAGGTGCTGGAAATATTCTCCAGGGAGACTGGGGCAGCAACAGGGAGGAAGAGTAACCAGGGGGCATTTTAATCCCTCCAGATAAAGAACACAGGCCATGCTCAGGGCTAAGCCAACAATCCCTTAGCTTCACTCCCAAACAAGACTGTCTGGAACAAAATGAGTGTCTAAATATATACAAAAGAGAAGTTCTTAATAAGGAACACTAAAGCTCATTTGGGGTTAACCAACTCCCTGCTTCTTTGGCCAGTTCTGTGGTGCAATGGATAGAGCACCAAGCCTAGAGTCAGAAGGACCTGAGTTCAAATCCAGCCTCAGACACTTATTAGTTATATGACCCTGGGCAAGTCACTTAACCCTGTTTGTCTGTTTCTTCGTCTGTCAAATGAGCTGAAGAAGGAAATGGCAAAATCACTCCAGTAACTCTGCCAAGAAAACCCCAAATAGGGTCATAAAAAGTCAGATATGACTGGAACAACCAAACAACAACATATAGCCTAAAGTAAAAACTGACTTTTATATAGCTTGTCCGACTGCTGTGCCTACGCTCACTAAATTCATCAAAGATGCACTCAGGCCACCGCCTTACCCTGGCCTAAGTCTCTATGGATATGCGTCACTTTACATAACCAATGTATTCCTGAAAAGTGTTTTATTATACAAAAAATAAAAATAAAAATTTTTTCAATTTTAAAGAAGTGTTTTATTATTTTTTGGTAAAATTAATATCTTTCTGTCAATTGCCACTGTCATTTCAGAAGTGCATCCCCAGAGGAAAGCAGTTTTATTCTAGGCCAAAAACAAAAAAACAAGTTTTCCCCTGAGTGAAATGTCCTCTGGTCAGTGACGAGTGGTGAGAAGTCCTTCTATATCTGCCTTTGTTCTGAGGTCCATGTGTTTGACAGTGCACAGACCCTTCCCCGACTGATTCGCGCTGGGTTCTTCCTGTGTCAAAGTTCACACGGAATCATCATGTGTCCTGGGATACCAACATATAATTCTCTTTCCAGTGATGATTGGCAAAGCCTTGGGTGACCTCAGCCCTTTCTATTGTCAAAGAATTCTCAACTCAATCTCTTGCTGGCATCTAGAATTATTTTGCTTCCTGTGCCTGGATTTGTATTCCTGATCCAGTTCTGTAGCCAGAGCTCCATGGAAAAACAATTACTTGGTGAATTTGAGTTGTGAAAGTCAATGCTGAGTATTAATTTAATTCAATTCAATAAAAAATTTAAGTACCCACTATATGAGATAATAGTAACAATTGTTAGCATTTACATAGTACTTCAAGGTTTGCAAATTGTTTGACAAATATTGTCTGTCTTCACAACAACCCTGGGAGATAGATTTAAAAGTTTTATTTTTATTAAATAAAATTTTATTTAAAATTCCTCATTTTAAAAAGGAGGAAACCAAGGCTGGGGTTGAGTGACTTGCCCAGGGTCACACAGCTACTCAGAGTCTGTGGCTGAACTTGAACTAAGTTCTTCTTGACTCCAGACCCAGTGTCCTATCCACTGTATTACCTTATTGTCTCTTTAAAAAAACCAAACAGCATTGTGCTAGGCTTTGGAGATACAAAGAAAACACACTAAAACAGCTCCAACCCTGAAGGAGCTTCCCTTCTATACAACATACACAGATGGAGAAGTCAATGCAAAGTCTATGGGATGGCAGAGAGAGGGAGAAACATAGTGAGAAACAGAAAGGACAGAAAGAGGGAGACAGAGACAAAGAGAGACAGAGAGTAGAGCTAGGGGTAGAGAGACAGAGAGAGAGAGAGACAGAAAGAGAGAGGCACAGAGACAGAAAGAAGGAGAGAGACATGCACACAGAGACAGAAGAGACAGAAAGGGGGGAGAGAAAGGGAGGGAGAAGACAAAACAGAGGACAGAGACAGAAATAGAGAGACAGACAAAGAGAGAGAGCTAGGGGGAGAGAGACAGAAGCAAAGAGAGACAGAGACAGAGATTCAGAGAGAGACAGAAAGAGAGGACAGGGATGGAAAGAGAGAGATAGAAAGAGGGATAGAGGGAGAGAGACACACAGAGAGAAAGAAGAGTCAGAGAGAGAGAGGGAGACGGGGAGGGAGGGAGAAGACATAGTAAGAAACAGAGTACAGAGACAGAAATAGAGAAACAGAGACAAAGAGATACAGAGGGACAGAGCTAAGGATAGAGAGACAGAAACAGAGAGTGAAAGACACAGAGATGCAGGAAGAGACAGAAAGAGAGAGACACAGAGAGAGAGATAGAAAGGAGAGAGGGAGGGAGGGAGAGACAGAGAGAGAGGGAGGGGAAAACATCATGAGAAACAGAAGAGAGACAGAGACAGAGAGATAGAGCTTGGGATAGAGAGACAGAGACAGAGATGCAAAGAGAGACAGAAAGAGAGTACAGGGACAGAAAGAAAGAGACAGAGACAAAGAGAGCAGAGAGACAGAGCTAGAGGTAGAGAGACAGAGGCAGAGAGAGACAGAGAC
>NW_020948095.1:0-6572 GCF_900497805.2 Vombatus ursinus | reverse complement strand
CTTTCCTCCTCTCTACCCTCCTCCTTTCTTTCCTCCTCTCCACCCTCGTTCTTTCTTTCCTAATTTCTTTCCCCCCATCTCTCCCTCTGCTCTCATTGGAAAGCCAGAGGGGGCAGGAGGGAGCTGCTTGCACCTGTAGGATGGACTTCCATCTCCTCCTCCAGCCTCTCGCCCACCCGCTCACCTTTGCAACGAGCAACACCCTCATGCACACGGGTGCGCGCACACACACACACACACACACACACACACACACGCACTCACACTGAGCTTGGCAGGTGAGTGGAGCTGAATTGACATTTTCCACACTTTGTGATTTTTACACTGTAATTTGACATAATTAATGCCTACATTACTGTTGATAATTTAGCTAGTTAATTAAACTCCGAGGAGATAATTAAGGAGAGGCTACTGCTTGGATTGCTAATTGTTTTTGTCATTATTTCAGTGGGCCGACAGCTGCCGGCTGAGTCATCCTGTTTTGTCAGCTGACGGGTCATGTGACTGCAGGGGTCCCCGGAGGCACCCCCACGCCCCCAGCTCAGGCTGGGCTCGGGTTGAGCTGCCCGCCGGCCGGCTCCAAGTTGTGGACAGCAGCGAACTATCTAGCTGTCTGCTGCGGCTGCTGCGGCTAGACCACCCGCTGGGAGGTCGCCTTGGCCTCTCAACATGCTCGGGAGGGCTCTCTGGCCTCCCCTAGAGATGGACGTGTGCACTGCAGCGTACCTAGACCAGGGGCTGGGGGGAGACTAACCTTTGGGGACACTTGCGAATCTAAGGTGTAAGAATTAGGGTTTGTCATGATGCCCTTCATGCTCTGAATGAAGTACTAAAGCCCAAACTCTTTGATTGTTGATATTGCCTTACAAGGCTTTCATCTCCTCCAAACCCGTTCATTTTACAGATGAGGAAACTGAGGCCCCAGAGAGTTTAAGTGACTTGTGCAAGGTCACACAGGTAGACAACTGCAAAGGCTGAACTTGATCCAGTGTCCTTTGCCTCCTAAACCACTGTTCTTTCCACTGCACCCATGTTGTATTTTGTGCAAGCCTAGCCTAATTAAGAGAGTAATGGAGAGAGTGTTAGATTTGGAGTCAGAAGACCTGGTTCTATGGGCCCTTGGAAAGGTTACTAAACCTCTCCAGGCTTCAGTTTCCTTTTCTGTAAAATGAGAGACTTGGACCAGATGCCCTCCAAGGTACTCTAAATCTATGACTTTCAGCTCTAAATCTATGACAATTTATTTTTTAAAGAACTCACTGAGGATCAGAGTTGCTCAGAGGCAGGTAGTGTAGTGTAAGGATCCCTGGATTTGAAGTCAGCAAAGCCCAATTCAAATTTCTGCTCTGCTACTAACTAGCTGAATGACTAAGAAGGTTGCATCTATCTCTCGGGGCCTCAGATGCCTCATCTGTAAACTAATGGGACTGGGTTATGAGATCTCCTAGGTTAAAGCCGTAATGAATCATGCTCTTCTATTACCACCACCCCCACCCCCCCGCAAATGAGACATGAGGTAGGATGGAAGAAACCCCAGGTACAGCTATAGCTCTGTTCAGTCCTGGACAAATTGGCCTTTAAAGAAAATTTTAAGATTTCAAAATTTTTGAAAATTATAAGAGAAAAGGAAAAGAGACATATAAATTAGTGTGCTTTTCCATATATGTGGAATACATATTTATATACATTTGTGTGTATATGTATGCACATTTGTATGCCCTACATATATGTGTATTCTGTGCATATATGCATTCTATACATGTGTGCATATGCACACACATATGACATATTTTGTAGTGGTGTTGTTTGTCAGTTCTAACTCTTTGTGACCCCATTTGGGTTTTACTTGGCAAAGACACTAGAGTGGTTTGCCATTTCTTTCTCTAGCTCATTTTGCAGATGAGGAAACTGAGGGAAATAGGATTAAGTGACTTGCCCAGGGTTACATAAATAGTGTCTCAGGCTAGATATGAACTCAGGTATTACATGTGTGTGTGTATATATATGTGTTTAGATACACACATATATATATGGAAAAGTACATTAATCAATTCCTAAATATAGCTCAGTTTCCACTGTCCACATGGTGGCAGGTACCTGGATTACAAGTGTTGAATTTGGAGGAAATCAATAGCCACACATGTTAATAATAATATCTAGCATTTATATAGCATTTAGGGTTTGCAAAACACTTTACATATATTATCTCATTTAATCTTCCCCAAAACTCTGAGAGATGGGTGCTGTTATTATGTCCATTTTAAAGATGAGGCAACAGAGTCTGACGGGTTAAGTGACTTGCCCAGGGTCACATAGCTAATGAGACATAAATGCTAAACAATGATAATAGTACATCTCCTAATAGCTTAAATTCCTATGGGCTCTAAGGTTTTCAAAGCACTTTCTTCATGTTCTCCCTAGGAGTCAGATAATGCAGATATTATCCCCATTTTTGCAGTTAAAGAAACTGAGGCACAGAGAAATGAAACAATTTGTTCAAGGTAACACTGGTAAGTAAGGGATAAACTTGTGAAACTCAAACTTATAAAGTGAAGGCAGATATGGAAGAGAAAAAGAAAAACATTAATTTCCTGAAGAAATGTTAGAACAGGGAAGCCACAACCAATTTTTTTTTTTACATTCAAAATGATCTTGAGACAATGGGAAGGGCTAGATGACATCTAGAAGGTCCTTACTAGGCTTAGGATTCTAAAGAACCATTTTAGACTAGAGGTAGTTCACTTCATTTTCAAGACACTTCCAAATGCAGCCCAAACCAGACTAAAATGTAATTGGTAAATACTTAAACAAAATAAATAAAAATAGAATGAAACATAGGTAATAACACATTTTTTGGGGGGGGTGAGGCAATCGGGGTTAAGTGACTTGCCCAAGGTTACACAGCTAGTGAGTATCAAGTGTCTGAGGTTGAATTTGAGCTCAGGTCCTCCGGACTCTAAGGCCGGTGCTCTATCTGCTGCGCCACCTAGCTGCCCTAGTAATAACACATTCTAAAACTAAGTCTATATGCCACATGCAGGGACCCTTATGTTTGAATTTCTTATTGTTCAATCATGTCCAGCTTTCTGTGACCCCGTTTGGAGTTTTCTTGGAAAAGACATTGGCATAATTTGCCATTTCTTTCTCCAGCTCATTTTACTGATGAGGAAACTGAGGCAAACAGGGTGAAGTGACTTGCCTGGGGTCACACAGCTACTAAGTGTCTGAGGCCAGATTTGAATCCTGATTCCCAGCCCAGTACTCTATCCACTCTGCCATCTACCTCACTGTCCTTATGTATGGACAGTGGCCCCCACTTCTATTTGATTTTGACATCACTGACCTGGACATTAGGTTCCCGAAAGTTTTAGGTCTTCTGTATTATAGACATAAATGATGAATGAATGAATACTGCCTCTAATCTCTGATGAGATTCCTATGAGCCATCCTTCATACCATTATCAAAATAATCTTCCTAATACATATTTCTAATCAAGTACCTGAGTGACTTTAAGCAAGTCACTTAATCTCTTCTGCCCTTCCTTTCCTCAATGAGGGAGTTGAATCTGGTGGCCTTTAAAATTCCTTCCAACTTTAAAGCTATGATCCTATGAATATCATTCCTGCTCAAAAATCTTCATTGGCTCCCTATTACCTACAAAATAAAACAGAAACTTTTAATCCTGGGTTTGAAGGCCCTCTACAATCTGATTCCACTTTCCCTTTGTAATTTTTTTTATTCTAATTCCCTTCACAAAACCTACACTAGTGGTGTCAGCCTCAAATAAAAACAGGGACCATTAATCCATACATAACGATCCTTCCATGGCACTATATTGGCTTAGTTTTAAAATAAAATATTATCTATATTTTATTGTATTTTTATTTATTTTGCTAAATATTTCACAATTACATTTTAGTTTGATTCAGGTCACCCTGGGGAGTGTTGCCAACCCCATGTTTGACACCTCTGATCTTCACTACAGCCTAACTGGAGTAGTAGCCATAACCCTCTTCTGCCTGCCCCTGTGCATCCCTCCCGCATGTGGAGAACAAGAGATTCCCTCCCCATCTCTGCCTTTTGAAATACTTCTCTTCCTTCAAGGTCCAGCTCTGCTGCCACCTTACCCATACAACCTTCCAATGATGATGCATCCACTCCCACCCCCACCTAGTGAAAGTTATGTCTCATTCCAAAGTTTTTTCAAATTTTCAAATTCAAATTTGCCTGAATTCTTGTTTGTACTTACTACATCCTGCCTTATATCATACTAACTGACTTACATATTTAATCTTCCCTTTCAGATTTTAAGCACCTTGAGGGCAGGTACTCCATTATATTTTTAAACCAGCCCTGTGGTTTTATAGGAATAGGGAACTTTCTCAAAGTAAATCAGCACTGACTTAAAGTCTAAGAGAATTGCCTGTGGCATTGGGAGGTTAAATAGCTATCATTTTTTTTCATCTTTATAGCCCCAATCCTAGCACTTACAAAGTAAGCACATAATTTTTTGTTGTTGTTAAACTGAATTAAATCCAATTGAACAAAATATTCCATACTAATGGAGGGAAGAAGTATAAATAATCCCCAAATAATAAATCCATTAGTCAACTAATGCTATTAATTGAGCCCTTACTGTGTACTAGGTACTGGCTGCACAAGAGCCTATATAGTTCCTACCCTCAAGGAGTTTACATGTATTTGGGAAATTAAGACATGCATGAAAGGTAATTGACAAATGAAAGGCAATTACCAGCTAAAGGGAGCATAGGCAAAGTGCCAAATGAATGGTGCAGCTAATAAGGCGTATAGTTGGGGATTGGGGAAGAAAAGAGATCATTATGGTCAGGGAAAATTTCATGGAGGTTATGTGATTTGGGTTGAACTTTGAAGGATGGATGACATTTGAATGGGGGGGCACCTGAGTTAGAGGAAAAGGTGTAATTATAATTACTTCTATTTATGTAGCATGTTAAGGTTGTATGAAGGTCTTAACTCACCACAACCCTCTGAGCTAAATAGTAGACATGTTATTCTCTTCATCCTACTAGCAACTAAGGGTCACAGAATTGAAAGGACTTGGTTCATAAAGATCAGACCCAGAGCTAGAACCCAGGTGTCTCCACTACACAATACTTCTTTAGCAAAAGCAGAGGGTTGAAAAATACTAGCCATGGCTGGGGATACCAGATAGGCTGAGTGTCAAGGAGCTGGGGAGAGATAAAGGCTGCAAAAGTAGACATCAAATTATAGAGGACCTTGAATATAAAAGCAACTGTATAGACCAAAACCAAAGAGTACAGATAATCCAAAAGAAATAGAAGGCCAAATTTCCTTACAACAACAACAAAAAAATCTCCATATAACAAGAGGATCATTAACTTTCTGTTGATGACCTTTCCACTCATTTCAAACAATAGTCAATATATGAAAATCCAAACAAAATGAAAGAACATGGACAGGCATTCTGACTTCCAGCTAGGGATGTGCTGGACCCAGTTCAAAACAGCTCATAAGAACTGATTCTTAAATTTTCACTTCGAGCATTTACACCTTGGAAATTAGCAAATGCTACGAATGGAGGCTTGATTTATTGTTTTGTTGATTGTCTAAACTTAGGAAAATGATGGAGAAAACGTCAATAATGCAGATTAAATTTACAAGTGTGTCCTGAGTACATTTATTTTCCCCCAGACAGCCAATTCTTAAATATTTACCAGTACGAGAAACTCCCAGCCTTAAACAATAGTGACCATAGTTTCCAACAGAGAGACGAAAAAAAGCTGCATCCATTGGGGGTCTTCTCTTGGCACCTCAATTTTTCCATCCAGTCAATAAGAAATTTAGCCCATGACTCCATTGGAGCCTTTCTGGGACCTTTTTAAAGGAAAGCTTTCTCTCAGCCTTTCCACCATCTCAGAATGGGAATCCCCGAAGAGGCAAAGATAAAGGCTGAATTACACGCTATCAGTGGGTTACAAGAATGTAGAATCATAGATTCAGAGCTAGTAAAGACTTTAGAGGCCATTTTAATCCAACCCCTTCATTTTACAGTTGAGGAAACTGAGGTGATTCACCCAAGGTCACCCTGTCAGTAGGAGAGCCAGTATTTCAACCCAGATGTCCTGACTACAAATCTATTGTTCTTTCCAGTATAACACTTTGATAGCTCGTGGGATTGTAAAACTTAACTACTTAGGACTTACCTAGAACCAGGAGAACATTGTATGTAGTAATAGCAACATTGTGCAATGATCAACTATGATGACCTAGCTCTTTTCAGCAATACAAAGACAGTTCCAAAAAACTGATGATGGAAAATGCTACCCACATCTAGAGAAGTAACTATGGAGTCTGAATGCAGATCAAAGCATCCTATTTTCACTTTCTTTGTTTTTTAGTGGTTTTTTTCCTTTTGTTCTGCTTCTTCTTTCACAACATGACTAATGTGGAAATATGTTTTCATGATTGCACATGTATAACCTATATCAGATTGCTTGCCATCTTGGGGAGGGGAAGGAGAAAGGGAGAAAATTTGGAACTCAAAAATCTTATAAAAAATGAATGTTAA
>NW_020948094.1:0-27089 GCF_900497805.2 Vombatus ursinus | reverse complement strand
TTTTTAATGAGTCACACAGCTAGTAAGGGAAGGATTTGGGATTCAAATCCTCAGGTCTTTTGACTCCACATTTAATACTTACAAAAATGAAATCTGCTGGGCATCCAAGTGAACTTGGAATCAGAAGATGGAGTTTCTTGTACCAGTTTAGGCAAGTCACTTTTTAACCTCTCTGAGTCTGTTTCTTCCTTTGTCAAATGGGGATAATACCACATTGGACAAATATCAATCATATTCTTAGAATAAGATTTCTTTAAAGAAAAAAAATACAAAGACATACTTTGAAATAAGCACAAAATCACCATATTAAAATACATATTTAGCATAAAAAGGGTTTGGTGGAGTTTTTTTAGCATTACTTTTCATTTCATCTTTTTCAGTCTTATATATTACTCTTCTTCATGTACTCAATGGTCCAGTCAAAGCGGCCTTCTTGGTGTTCTTCACACATGACGTCGCATCCATACTATTTTTGTGCCTTTGCAGTGACTCCCATGCCTGGACAGGACTCCCTCTCCTCCACCTCTTAGAATTGCTAGTCCTTTAAATGTCACCTTCTACATGAAGTCTTTCCTGATTCTCTCCCAGTTGATAGTAGCTCCCTCCTGAAATTAATTTGTATTGATTCTTATATGCTTTGTATGTACTTGTATGTGTGTGTGTTATCTCCCTTGATAGAATGTCAGCTCCTTAAGGACAAGGATTGTTTCATATTTTTTAAATTTGTAATCCCAGCACTTAGCATAATGCCTGTCATATAGTAAGCACTTAATAAATGTTTATAGATTAATTGAATTCATAGTAGAATGCCATTTGAATATTGAAGTCAAATTAGAATGTCACAATTTTATCATAATTATTCTTTCATTTTCAATACTTTTGTCACTATCTCTTACTGAGAGAACATTTATCAATTGATCAATAAACATTTGTTAAGCGCCTGCTATGTACTAGGCACTGTGTTAAGCACTGGGGATACCAAAAAAAAAAAAAAAAGCAAAAGGCAGTCCCTGTCCTTGAGAAGCTTGCAATCTAATAGGGAAGACAATAAACAAATATATACGAAGCAAGATATATGCAGCATAAATAGGAAGTGGTTAACAGAGGGAAGGCACTAGGATTAAGTGGGGTTGGGGAAGGTTTCCTGTAAAAGGGGGGATTTTGTTGTTGTCCTCATTGTTGTCATCATCATCGCCCTTTGTTCTTGAAGAGGACCAATGTCATGACAAAGGTGACGTCTCGACTTGCCCATGAATTGGATTTGAGTGACACAGAACTTCACAAAGTCGTCAGCCTCACTTTCTCCTCCAGTCATCAGTCTAGTTGGGACTTAAAGGAAGTCAGGGAGGTCAGTAGTTAGAATGGAGGAGGGACAGCATTCCAGGCATGGGATACAACCAGAGAGAATGCTGGGAGCCAAAAGATGGAGAGTTGTCTTTGTAGAACAACTGGGAGCCTGGTGTCACTGGATCGAAGAGTACATATTGAAAAGTAAGGTGTAAGAAGACTGGAAAGGTAGGAGGGGGCTAGGTTATGAACAGCTTTGAATGCCAAACAGAGCATTTTCTCCTTGATCCTGGAAGCCATTGGGAAACACTGGAGTTTACTGAGTTGAGGAGTGATGTAAACAGACCTGCATTTTAGGGAAGTCGAGTTAGTGGCTGAATGGAGGATGGACTGGAGTGTGGAGAGGCTTGAGGCGGGCAGACCCACTAGCAGGGTATTGCAATAATCCAGGGGTGATGAGCGCCTGCACGGGAGTAGTAACAGCATCAGAGGAGAGAAGGGGGAAATGTTGCACAAGTGAAATTGATAGCATGCATATGGGGGCTGAGAGACAGTAAGGAGTCCAGGATGATTCCTAGGTTGTAAACCTGGGGATTATGAGTGTTGCCCTCTACAATAATAGGGAAAGTAGGGGGCAGGGGAGGGTTTAGAGAGAAGGATAGTGAGTTTTGTTTTGGACATGTTTAGCTGAAAGATGGTTGAAGATGCGAGATGGGGGTTCAGCAGAGAGAGTGGGGCAGGATAGGTAGATTTGAGAACCATCAGCATAGAAATAGCATGGAAGCTGATGAGATTAGCAATTGTAGTAGCAAAGAGGGAGAAGAGAAGAGGACCCTGGACAGAACCCTGAGGGACGCCTACAGTTTCTGTAGATGTAGAAACTTGGGGTTTGTAGATGACAGAGTGATAGAGGAAGTACAATTATATGTGGACCAATGATGTAATACCTATTTATAATTTCAACCCCATTGGATTGTTGTGATATTCAAATTAGCTGACAGGGTCATAGTATTCAGCGATGGAAAAGACTTAGAGATTGTGGAATCTAACTCCATTATTTGACAAACAAGGAAAGTGATGCCCCCAAGAGGGCAAATGACTTATCCAAGGTCACACAGATAACAAGTAACAGATTCAGAATTGACCCTGGTGTTCGGACTCCAAACTCATTATACTTTTCATTATACCACAATGATAGATGAGAAAATACATTGTCAACTCTTATTGTTATTATTACATTCAGTGAACATGTCATCTTGAGGTACAACATCGCATCTATGGCTGGGCAATGTCACTAGAGTAGCCTCTGGGTAATGAAGGATTCAAACAACAGGGCATAAGAAGTGTGGGGAAGAGACAGGAGATGAATAATAATGGCTGTTCCCCCTTGACACTGTGCCGCAAAGATTACCAAGCACTTGACACAACATTCTCTCATCTGATGCCCACAGCTTTCTTCTTGTTCAATCATTTCAGTCGTGTCCAACTCTTCATGACCCCATCTGGGGTTTTCTTGGCAGAGATGCTGAAATAGCTTGACATTTCTTTCTCCAGTTCATTTTACAGATGAGGAAACTGAGGCAAACAGGGTTAAGTGACTTGCCCAGGGTCACACAGCTAGTAAGTGTCTGAAGGCACGTTTGAACTCAGGAAATTGCATCTTCCTGGCTCCAGGCCTGGTACTCTGTGCACTATGGCGCCACCTAGCTGCCCAGGCCACAGCTTCCCTAACAAAAATAAGATTTTCCCCATTTTGCAGATAAAGAAGGCCTTCCATCACAATAGAAAGCTATCAGTGGGAAGGGGAGGGGAAAATGCAAGACATTAACTCTATTAACTCTACTAAACTCTTTGTCCAGATTCATTTCTCAGACAACTGGCACCAGGTTAAGAGTTCGAAGACTTGAGTTCTAATCTCAGTCTTCTAACTAACTAGTTCTGTGAACTTTGAAAACTCGCTTCCCTCTCTGCAAATCTCACAACAGAGATTTCCAGCTCATGTATAATTCTCTTTTTCTGGCCTGCATTGTACATGCTCATTCTATTTGATGTTTGTTCAGTTATGAATATAAAGAAAAGGATATTTTAAAAGTCACTTCCCCTCTATTGGCCTCAGTTTCCTTCTCTATAAAATCTGTAAACCCAGATGAGGGTTCTTAGTCTTGTTTGCATCATGGGCCCCTCTTGGCATTCACCCCTCTGATGAAGCTTGTGGATGGACCTCTTCTCAGAGTAATGTATTAGAATGCTCAAAATAAGATACATAAGATTGAAAAACGAAGCCAATTATGTTGAAATACAGTTATCAAAAAAATTGTTTAACCCAAGTTCATGGATCCCAAGTTAAGAATCCCTAGATTCTGAGATGATTTCTGAGGTCTCTTCCAGCTGTAGTAAGGCTCTGTAAACTTTACAAATTAGGTGATGATGATGATGATAGTGATTCTAACTTAACAATGTCATTGGAAGATAGACAGCAAGGCCAGAGAATTGAAATTTTTACCTCAAATTTCAGAGGTAAGATGTTTTTCTCAGAGTTCCTGAAATCATACTAAATGGGTGACCACCCACTCTGCTCATGCGTAGGGTCACCTGGGCCCCTACTATCATTAGTTATAGAGGAGGCAAGCTGTGGCTGTGATTCAGGGCAAATGGAAGGTTTGCAAGATGGCAGATTTAGGGCTGGACAGGATTTTAGAGGTTCAATGTCTTCATAATACAGATGAGAAAATTGAGATCCAGAGAGGTTAGCTGATGTACTTGAGATCAGGAGAGCAGCAAATAGCAGGGCCAAGATCTGAACCAGATCCTCTGACTCCAAATCCTGTACCATGCTTTTACTTCTCTTTGTATCCCCATCATTTAGCCTCCTGAACATGCCCTGTACTCTCCAACCTCCGTGTTTTTGCCTTGGCTGTTCCCTAAACTTAGTCTGTCCTCCTGTTCCCTCTTTACCTATTGAGAGGCAGGTAGGTGGTGCAGTGGATAGAGCACTGGAATTGGAGCAGGAAGATCTGAGTTCAAATCCAGTCTTAGACACTTACTAGCTACGTGACCCTGAGCAAGTCACTTAATTGCTGTCTGCATCAGTTTCCTCTACTGTAAAATGGGGATAATAATAGCATTACTTACTTTCCAGGATTGCTGTGAGGATCAAATGAGATAATATTTGTAAAAGGCTTAGCATATAGTAGATGCTTAATAAATGTTTCTTTGTTCCTCCCCCCACCGTCCCATGAAGTCTTCCCATTAAAATTCAACTCAAATGCTACCTTTTTCATGAAGATTTCCCCTTATCTCCCTCATTCAATCATGAAATACGTGCAGGATTTGTGTGAGCAGGATCAACCCTAGGATTAGTGAAAATAGTTGACCACCCACATGGTGTGGGAAAGTTCCATCATTCAGTCATTTTCTAGCCTTGTCAGATTCTTTGTGATCTCATTTGGGGTTTTCGTGGCAAAGATACTGGAGTGGCTTGCCATTTCCTTCTCCAGCTCATTTGACAGATGAGGAAACTGAGGCAAACAGGGTCAAGGGACCTACCCAAGGTCACACAGCTAGTCAGTGTCTGAGGCTGGATTTGAACTCAGGAAGATGATTCTTCCTGACTTCAAGTCCAGCACTCTGTGCACTATGGCACCACCTAGCGGCCCCAGAAGGCCTCATCCCAGCCCCCAAATTCTTCCCCACCTGCCCCCACGCTTGATCATCAACAGGGGACAAAGCCTTTCATGTTGTCTCAGAGATGATCCTCATATTACAAATTCCCCTGCAATGGGGGAGGGGCTAACATTCATGCTGGAGTTCCAGCGGCTAATGTCAGATTCACTCCAAAAGCAGGTTTTGAGTAGGGAAAGGGGAAAATGAGTCAGCAAGGAGGGCAACTGATGGTGGTGGACAAAGGTAAGAAAAAGATACAAAAAGGCAAAGGAGGGCCCCCTCTACCAACCTGACCATTATTCCCTGGGCTGGGCCCACAGGGAAGTCCACTAGAGATAGCCAACCAAACCTCTGCATCAGAGTCCTACAGCTCTACTGAAAGATCTTGGGTCTCCTTCAAGGTCGCCAACCTGAACAGAACTCGTCCTTCCCATACCTCCCACCCCCACCTCCCCGCCCTGGACTATGTGGCAGGGGGGAGGAGAGGGGGCAATGGTTCTGGGGTACTGGGGCTGCCAGGGACAGATGGCATTGGTATGGAGTATCAGGCCCCAGCTGAGCGCTGCCCTGAGAGACCCAGGCAGAAGCCGCCGTTGCCGTGAGTCAGAGCCAAGCACATTGGCATATGCTGTACTCATCCCTACACCTGTCGAGGGCTGGGGAGGAGAAGTCTTCCATGGCTGGGTCTGGAAGGAAAGGGTGAATGGGGGCAGGGTAGGGAGGAGGTCAACCCCATCTGGAGCCAAAGGGATAAGGAGAACACAGCAGAGGTGGGAAAGATGAGATGGAGAGCAGGTGGGGGGACGGTGTGCCTGCTAGAATGACGCCAGTGTGGGCAAGGAGGGGCCGGACGGAATGGTGATGAGAAGAAGTCAGAGAATATGGTGAGAAGGAAGAAAGTGATGGAGAAAGGCCTAGATGAGCAGGGGACCGCAAAGGAAAATTAAGAACAAGGAGAACAGATTTCTCTCACCTGCAAAATTGGAAGGTGGACTAGATGCTCCTACATCAGGGATGCAGTTTGGGGTAGAAGAAACAGGACTAAATTAGGAGTCTAGAGACTGGGACCTCTATTCCCAGCTCTGTCACTAATGAACACTGCAACCTCAGGCGAGTAATTTAACCTAGCAGCGTTTCAGCTTCCTTCTCTATTAAAACAAGGAAGTTGGACCAGATGATTTCTAAGGGTTTTTTCTTTTTGTGTGAATGTCCTGTGTTAGGGCAGCTGGGTGGCTCAGTGGATAGAGTGCCAGGCCTGGAGTCAGAAAGTTCATCTTTGTGGTTTCAATTCTGGCCTCAGACACCTACTAGCTGTGTGGCCCTGGGCAGGTCACTTCACTCTGTTTGCCTCAGTTTCCTCATATGTCAAATGAGCTGGAGAAGAAAATGGCAAATCACTCCAGTGTCTTTGCCAAGAAAACCCCCAAGGGGGCAGCTAGGTTGCTCAGTGGGTAGAACAGCAGCCCTGGAGTTCAAATTCAGCCTCAGACACATGATACTTACTAGCTGTGTAACCCTAGGCAAGTCACTTAACCCTGACTGCCTCATCAAAAAAAAAACAACAAAAAAAAAAACAAATGGGGGTCACAAACAGTCGGACACGACTGAAAAACAACAGAACAAATGTCCTATGTTGGGTAAGGATGCGTGGTGCTATGAAAAAGAAAGAATGCAGAATTTGGAAGTCAGAGGACCTGAGTTCAAATCCCACATTCGCCACACTATGTGACCTTGGACAAGTCACTTAACCTATCTGGTCTTCAGTTCTTTGTCTGTAAAATGAGAAGGCTGGACTAGATGACCCTTAAAGTCCCTCCTAAGTCTAAAGTTATAATCCTATGCACCCATTTCTCTGAGTCTACAAAGACCAAATCATGTCATTCAGGCAACCCCTGAGCACAGTTGTGGCATCGTCAAAGTTTGGCTCCCTCGTCTTCCAATTACTACACCTCTCTTTGGACATCCAGTGAAGCCCTTTACTATGGTACCAGACCTACACACCCCTTTGTTTCCTACAGCACATATGTGACCATGTCATTTCCCTGTTGAAGAAGCTCTAGTAGGGGCAGCCAGGTGGCACAGTGGATAAGCTCTGGCCTTGGAGTCAGAAGGACCTAAGTTCAAATCCCACCTCAGATACACGATAACATACTAGCTGTGTGCTGTGTGACCCTGGGCAAGTCACTTAACCCCCATTGCCTCACTGGGAAAAAAAAAAAAAAAAAGCTCTAATGGCTCCCAGTTACCCCCAGGATAAAACACAAGCTACTTTGTTTGGTATTTAAAACCCTTCACAATTTGTCTCTAGGTTACCTTTCCAGTATTACTTCACCTTATTCAGTTGTTTCAGCTGTGTCTGACTCTTCGTAATGCCATGTGGAGTTTTCTTGGCAGAGACACTGGAGTAGTTTGCCATTTCTTTCTCCAGCTCATTTTACAGATTAAGAAACTGAGGCAAACAGGGTTAAATGACTTGCCCAGAGTCACACAGCTAGTAAGTGTCTGACGCTGGATTCGAACTAAGGAAAAGGAGTCTTCCTGATTCCAGGCCAGGTCCTCTGTCCACCAGGCCACCTAGCTGTCCTAGAGCTGAAAGACCTGAGTTCAAATCCAGCCTCAGATATTTACTAGTTGTGTGACCCTGGGCGAGTCACTTAAATATCTGCTTCAGTTTCCTCTACTGTAAAAAGGGTAAAGTAACAGTGCCTACCATTCAGGGTTGTTGTAAGGATCAAGTGAGGTAATGCCTGGCACATAGTAGATGCTATATAAATGCTTGTCTGTTCCTCCCTGCATCATCCCATGAAGTCCTGCCCATTAAAATTCAACTCAAAGGCTACCTTTGTCAGGAAGCTTTCCCTTGATTCCCCATATACAATCATGAGCTCCCCACCAATACCTCACGCTGCATATTATTTTATATCATTCTAGTGTGCTTATGTATTCTTGTATATCATAGGTATGTACATTTGTGACCTGTCGACCTCTAAATCATAAGATCCTTGACCTTTTGATAAGAATCAAGCCTTATCTAAATTCAATGTCCTCCAGAGCAGAGCACCACTGGAATCTGCCCCTAACAAGTACCTAATAAATGTGTGTTGTGGACAGCTAGGTGGCTGGTTGGACAGTGGATAGAGTGCCAGGCCTAGAGTCAAGAAGACCCAAGTTGACTTCTGGCCTCAGACATGTACTAGCTGTGTGACCCTGAGTAAATCACCTCACCCTGTTTGCCTCAGTTTCCTCATCTGGAAAATGAGCTGGAGAAGGAAATGGCAAACCACTCCAGTATCTCTGCCAGGAAAACTCCAAAAAGCAGTTACAAAGAGCTGGACACGACTGAACAACAGTATAAAATGTATGTTATCTTGCAGTGAATCAATCAAAAAATCACAAGTGCCTATTATGTACCAAGCAATGGGCTATATAGAACTTTATGGTTTACAAAATGTGTTCCTCACTGAGAACCCTAGAAAATCAGTAGGGTGAGTATTATGATCTGACATTTATAAATGACGAAATTTAGACTCAAGGAAGGTAAAGTTTCTGCACAGTCAGTGTGGTCTAGTGGGAAGAACCCTGGCTCTTAAGTCAGAGACCTGAGTTCAAATTGCTGATACTACCCGTGTGATCTTGGTTACCCAGTAAGTAAGTGTCAGAAGCTGGAATCAAATCTAAGTTTCTTCACTCCAAGACCAGTGCACTTCCTAATAAACCACACTGCCTTGCTTCAAGGTCAAGATCTTCCTTTCAAGGTCATGGTGGGTGAACACTTCCTCCGCCTATTTGGAGGGTCAAGTTTAGGGCTTTTAGGTGGTACATGGATAGAATGCCCGGCCTGGAATCAGGAAGACTCATCTTCCTGAGTTCAAATTCGGCCTCAGAAACTTACTAGCTGTGTGACCCTGGGCAAGTCACTTCATCTTGTTTGCCTTAGTTTCCTCATCTGTAAAATGAGTTGGAGAAGGAAATGGCAAACCACTCCAGTATTTTTGCCAAGAAAACCCCAAATGAGGTCATGAAGAGTCAAACACAATTGAAACAATTGAACAACAACGACAAAAAGTCAAGTTCAAGTTCAGATGCAAAAAAAGGAAGGCTTTGAGGCCAGTGTGCAGCTACTTGAAAGTTGTTTCAAGGGAATATAGCTACCTCCAGGTGCTATAATTTCATATTTACAAGATGCACTTAGGCCAGCACAGGTCTTCTGAGTCCTTCATATGCAGATATGGATTGCCCCCTTGGCCAGAAGACTAAGGTCTATGTGAGTTAGCTCAGAATCTAACTGCAATAACTTGGCTGAATTATCTGTTTCCTCTCCCACCCAAACCCTCACAATGTGGTCCTGTGCCAACCCTTACGGGCTCGGAAATTATGTTTTCCAGAGTGACAGGGTAACACCTGCACTACATTTCAAATTACAGACCTCAGGGTAAAAATACCAATGTTGAATCAGGTGAACCTCACTGTATGCAGATGCTAGATGCCCAGAGTCCTAGAATCTTAAGACTGGAAGAGCCTAGTGAAAATGTTTGGGAAAGGAGGGACACACATATATTTATTTAGCAGAAAAGGGTAAAGAATAAACATGAGAAAGGACAATGATTATCTTATTGTATCCTTTGTCCTAAAGCAGCTAGGTTGTACAGTGGATAGAGCACCAGCCCTGGATTCAGGAAGGCCAGAGTTCAAATGTGGTCTCGGTCATTTGCTAGCTGTGTGACCTGGTGCACATCCTTTAACCTCTATCTGCCTTGGCTTCTTCAGCTGTATAATGGGGATAATAATAGCACCTACCTATTACATGACCCATTTAATATTTGTAAACTGCTTAGCACAGTGCCTAGCACATTTATTCAGTTGTTTTCAATTGTGTCTGATTCTTCATGACTCCATTTGGGGTTTTTTTGGCAAAAATACTGGAATGGTTTGCCATTTGTTTCTACAGCTCATTTTACAGATGAGGAAACTGAGGCAAACAGGGTAAAGCCACTTGCCCAGGGTCATACAGCTAGGAAGTGTCTGAGGTCAAATTTGGACTCAGGAAGATGAGTCTTCCTGATTTCAGGCCTGGTGCTCTATCCACTGTTCCACCTAGCCATCCTTGTCTGGTACATAGTCGGCACTTAATAAATGCTTATTCCCTTCCTCTTCCCCTCTTCCCCAAGTAGGCTGAATTCGCCATTTTTATGGTGATTCTAGAGTCTTGACTTCTGAGCCCTGATAAGTATACAATGATCATGTCTGCCTCTCTAATGGCTCACTTTCAAATGGATTATCTCAGGTGGAAAGCCTTCAGTCCAATGAAAGTCTCTGATCTTTAGAGGAAGAATAGTGTGTCACGGACAAAGTCTTGGACTAGACATTTGACTTGAGCCTAGACATTTACTAGATTTGTGACCCTGAGCAAGTTGCTTAATCCTTCTGGGCCTCATTTTCCTTATCAATGAAAGTGTTGGACTAGGTAGTCTACAGTCCTTCCTAGCTGTAAATCTAAATCCCATAATGCTCAGTGATCCTAAGACTACCTCTTCACCCAGTGACTTCAATGAGTAATCTCCCATCCCGTCTCCACCACTATATCCATCAGTCTTGGATTCTTCCCATGCCCTATAAATAATTCAGAGGCCTAGGCACCCATAGCACAGCTTTGCACCACCCGGTTCCAGTGCCAGGAATCTTGGGAAGAGGGCCCGATAATATTGCATGAGTCCAAAGTAATTAAAGTGCATCATTACATAGAAATTTGTAATTAAACACTTTAACGTAATCATGCCACACAGCATGGCTCCTGATGAATTAATTAAAAGAACTCCAGAAATTAATGTTTGCATTGTCACCATTGTTGTGCTAGCCTCCGCAGACTCCCTGGCTACTCCCGAAGCATGTTGGGAAGTAATTATATGCCCCAATGAAGTGGGGAAGTGGGAAGGCCTTAGTGTCCCAGCAGAACAGGAACCGGAGCTGAAAAGAGCTGATGTCTTTGTAAGGACCTAGCTGGGGATGTCCTGGCCACGAGACAGAATGAAATAACTATAATAATAACAACAACAACAAAAATAAAAACTTACGTTTATATATCACCTAACAGTTACAAAGTGCTTTACATGTATAATCTGCTTTGATCCACACAACAGTTCTATGAGGTAGGTGGTATAATTAAGATCATCCCCATTTTGCAGATGAAGAAATTGAGGCAGAGAGGTTAAATGATTTGCCTAAAGCCATATTGTTAATAAGTATGATAGCCAGAATTTGATCTTGGGTCTTCTGATGCAAAGTCTAGGGATTTTTCCACTAAGCACTAATTTTTAAGAGGCAGGAAGGCTAGACTATGTTTCCAGGGACTCAGAGTATGAAAAATTCATGGGAAAGAGAATTGTCCCCCCAAAAGAGCAATTGGATGATATGAATCGAAGGGAAAAGTAACTAGGTCACCTTACAGTTCATGACAACCAAGTTGGTGAATACCTATTTTTTAGAGTTTACCTATCATATGTGTATCCTAGACATGAGGAGAAAAGATTTTAAAAAATTCAAGGATGATCCCAGAGCCTGACACTCTAAAAGGGGAAGTCAGATTAAAAGGTATGGGAGATTAGTAAAAATAAAATTTTATAAACATAGTCATGTACTGTTTCAATAAAGAAGAAAAGGGGAAGTCACTTAAGGAGATGAATGTGGCTGCACAGGGCACTCTCTGGCTCATATTTTTTAATGAGCATGTTTTTTTGTGGTTTTGTGGTGACTTTTTGTCCTTTGTTTTTGAAGAGGACCATGCCATCAGGGAGATGATGATGTGACTTACAACTGACTTTGATTTGAGTGAGGGAGGGCTGTGTAAAGTCACCAGCCTCACTTTCTCCTCCAGAGCCATCTGGGTCCAGTGACCAGATAATGATTTAGGATGACTGGAGATGGTCCCAAATGAACATGTAAAGAAAGATGAAAGGCAATATAATTGAGGAGCTGTACAAAAGAGTGATACAGTCTTTAAGTATATTGTTAAGACTAAATCTCAGGGGCAGCTAGGTGGTGCAGTGGATAGAGCTCCAGCCTTGGAGTCAGGAGGACCTGAGTTCAAATCCAGCCTCAGACACTTGACACTAACTAGCTGTGTGACCCTGGGCAAGTCACTTAGCCCTGATTGTCTCAGCAAAAAAACAAACAAACAAACAAAAACAAACAAAAAAAAAAAAACCACCCTAAATCTCAGAAGGAACCAAGTTTTGCGGGAAATGCAAAGAATAAATGCTTTTTTAAGCCACATTGTCAGTGAGAAGTACAAAGAATGAATATGTTTGCTACTTGTACTACGTGGAACTATATTATTAGATGTCTAAGATAAATCAGGACTACTCAGCTCATATTTCCCTTTTTTTTCCTATCTAAGATAATGAATGGAAAAATGAAGTAGCTCTCTAAACCAAATGCAGCCTGAAACTGGAGGCCTTCACCATATTACCTGCCTAGTTCCTATCATCATCAGCCCTCTCCTCCCTCAAGTTCATCAATTAAAGAGACTTTAACTAGAAACGGAAAATGCAGAAACACCAACTGCTGAGTAATCCTTTCCCGTACGAACCTTGCAATCATCTTTACCATTGACCCTCTCTGTTCTTTCTTAGAATGCAAAAAGTTACATTTTATTTCATGAATATATATATACATATATGTATCCATATATATATTCATAAATTTTTTCAATTAATGCCAGAGAGATTTTCTACCAACTTGGTTCCTACAGATTCAAACTTTCTCAAGCAATGTTGTGTGATGAGGGGACAAGAAAGGTGTCAAGAGAGATTTAGATTCAAATCCTGCTTCTGGCATTTACTAGCTATGTGGACACAAGCAAGAAAATCTCAAACAGGGGTCACAGAGTCATATACAATTGAACAACAACAAATTTCTTCTATCAAGCTGAAACCTTATTTACCGTTTTAATCCTTTGTTCATAGTTCTGTCCTCTGAAGCCAAACAGAATAAGGTAAATCCCTTTTCTATATGACAGCCTTCAAATACTTGAAGACAGCTATCATGTCCCATCTGTCTTCTCCTCTCAAGGCTAAGCATCCTCAGTTCCTTCCGTAATATTTTGTTAATGACGATAACAATCCCAACTACCTCACTTTTCTATAAAAGTGATCTTGTAAACAGTTTGTGTTCTTGTCTTCTCCCTAAATGTTTTATTTCACCTGTGGGAATGAATGAATGAATGAATGAAAAAGGATTTATTAAGCAGCTACTATGTTCCATGCACTGTCCTAGGCTTTGGAATACAAATGCAAAAGTGAGAAGGCCTTCAATTAGCTTACACTCTAATAGAGTGAAAAGATATGCATAGGGGAGTGATGGAAAGGGAAGGGAGCTTTGGTCTGAGGAATCATAGGGATGGGGAGTACAGCTAGTACTGATTTCATTCCTTGTTGCAGAGTAAGCAATGGAAAGAGAAGCAGTGAGTGATGACAAAGCAGATATAAAACTGCCAGAGTAGGCCCTGCTTTCCAGATTGATGGCTGGGTAGGTGAACACGTTCTGGCATTTCCTGGATACTAACAGTAGGGTAGGTGAATTTTCCTCACTCATTTACCAATCAGAACAGTTTAGTCCCAGGATGGGGTTCCAAATGCAAATTCGTTAACTCCCCCAAGGGGAGATCATGATCTTCAAGGTATTCTATTGTAGTGAAAGGCATGCTAGGCCCAAGACTTAGTTCTAGTACTTTCTAGCCTTATGGTCAAGTTACTTTCTCTCTGAGCTGTAGTTTTCTCATTTGTAAAATGGTGATAATCCTACTTCCCCTACATGGCTATGGTGAGGCAAGTACCTTATAAACCATCACAGAACCAAAGAAGCAAAGATTTCAGTAGCTATTTAGTCTAACCATACATACACAAAAAGAAATCTCACTATAACATTACCTATATATTTATATAGGGTAGCTAGGTGGTGCAGTGGAAGAGCACTGGGCTTGAACCAGAAGACACATTTTCATGAGTTCAAATCCAGCCTCAGACACTTACTAGCTGTGTGCACCTGGGTAAGTCACTTGACCCTGTTTGCCTCAGTTTCCTCATCTGTAAAATGAGTTGGAGAAGGAAATGGCAAACTCCAGTATCTTCGCCAAGAAAATCCCAAATGGGATCATGGAGAGTTGGGCACAACTGAAAAATGACTTAACAGCAAATATATTTTATATATGTAAGTTATTATTTAACCTAGAAGCTGCCTTAAGTCTTTCTGGAAGAAGGCTGGATGTAAATGATAAAAAAAAAAAAAAAAAAAATAAGTATCTTCCATGACGGAGACCTGAGGTCCTAGCTGTCTGGTCCCTACTGGAGCATGCTCAATCCTGAACACATGTCTGACCCTATCAGGAACGTACTGATAAATATTTAACAATCAGCTCTCTAAAAAGCACAACACACTTTTTAAAGTTTAATCTGCACTATTAGTATTTTCTCCATCACTTTCTTCAGTCTAAACAATCAACAAAACAATAAATCAAGGCCTAATTGGTAGCATTTGCTGATTTCTTATGCAAAAATTTAACAATTGGCTTTTGAGAACCAGTATAAGCTGGCCCCAGCACACCCCAGACCCAGACATAGAGGGGACTGGTCACAGCACTGTAGAACCTGAGCTAATGATAGTAATTTATTGAGGTATCCAGGTGAAGAGAGAAGGAGATAGATTGTTGTCAGCCTGCCGGGGATAGGTAGTGAACCCTGCCCATTCCAGCCGGTGGGGGGTACCTCTGAGGGCCAAAAGAGATCTCAAGAAGGTGGAAACTTATGGCAGCATGATTCAGTGGGGGAGAGTTTACTCTCCAAAATGAGGTGGATTTCCTTCTGACCTCAGCAGGGTTTATAGAATCTGAGAGCAGAAAGGGACATTAGTTATTACCAGGGGTGGGGAACCTGCGTCCTCGAGGCCACATGTGGCTCTCTAGGTCCTCAAGTGCAGCCCTTTGACTGAATAATGAATTCATTCAAAGGGCTGCACTTGAGGATTTAGAAGGCCACATGTTGCCTTAAGGCCACAGGTTCCCCACTCCTGGACTTGGCTAAAGACCATGGCCTCTGATCTATATGTGACCAAACTAGAAATAAAGGAGGTCTTAAAAAAAAAAATTTAAAGCAAAGAACTTTAGCAATGATAGGGACCCTACCAGTCATCTAGTTAAATCACTATATTTTACCAATGAAGAAACTGAGGCACAAGAAAATTATAAAGTGACTTGACCAAGGATATGCAACTATACAAAGCTTTTAAAAATATGCAAAATTCCAGATTAAATATCTCTTCTCAAACTGCTTTTTTTCTTGTACTGAGAGATAGCTGAAATTTGACTGCTACAAACTATGCATTTTTAATTTAAAATAGCATGCAACATAAAATCTGTCCATACCAAATTAATTTCATGTGGGGTAGTATAATGCTAAATTACAGTAGTATAATGATAAAGTAAATGTATAAATTTTCAACTTTGGATGCTGGGAAGTTCCCTTGGGCATTGTGGGTCACGGGTTCTTGCTCATAGCACTATAAAAGCTGGAGGGAAGTCCAGCTCTCATGCTTGTGTGTCTAGCTAGCAGCTATACAAGCACCTTGTAGGAAGGTGCTCAGTGACTAGAGAGCTGGGCCTAGAGTCACGAAGATCTGAGTTCAAATCTGACCCCAGATACTTACTAGTTGTGTGACCCTGGGCAAGTCACATAACTGCTATCTGCCTTGGTTTCCCCAAATAAAAATGGGGATAACAACCCCTACTTCACAGGAGTTCTGTGAGGGATCAATTGAAATAGTACACTCAATTGTCAACTTTCACAAGGGGAACGTTGCGCAAAAGTCAAAAATGCGAATGAACTTATGGGAAATAGGGGGCTAGGTTCCTGTGATCACCAAAAACTGTAATCTTTCACTAAAGATTGCTGAAAATACATTTTTGCATAGACTTATAATAAAAGATTAATCTGATAATACTCACTTTTCCTAACACAATAACCATGAAATAGCCCATAAAATACAATACATGAAATAAAATTGGTAACATGCATAACATTTTTTCTCACTGATAAGTCCCTAGAATTCTGTGACCTTTTGTGCTAACATCTAAATTAAGAAAACAAAAACAAAAATTGACAATATTCTATTTTTGTTACACACATGTACAACAAATAAAATTCTTAAAAGTAAAACATTTTTTAACCTGAATCTTACCTTGTGTCAGACGGCAATATAAGGGTATTACATGCCATACAGCTGTAAACCTCTCCACCAGGGCCTCCCTCTGAAAACCAAGGGAGAGGTTGCTAGGCCTTTTAGTTGCTCCTATCAGAAGATGCTAAGATTGTCAGTGTTTTGACATCACCTTAGATCCCAAAGGACTTGCACTACTCTTTGGGGGCCTAATTGCAGCATAAAACTTGAGTTTAAAGGCAGACAATGAAAATAGGCATTGAAGACCTAAGGAGGTCTTTAGTCTACAACGGTCTAGTGAACAGACCAGCTGAAATACATTGTCACTGGTCCTCTTCAAAAAAGAATGAACAACAACAGAACAAGACCAGTGACATGCCTACTAGGATACCAGCCACTCCACAAACTTGCCACCTTTCATTTCTTTCTTTACTGTGCATAGACAGCATGTGCTCAATTGCTAATCAAAAGTAAAAATGAGGCTTAGATTCTTACAATCTAGCCATGGGCTCTGATTCTTATAATCTAGCCAATAACTTGCTAATGTTCAGACTCCTTAACAGTCTGCCCAATATAACGGATGTTCTAATAAACCTTGTCTTTGGCTGAAAGAAGGCTTGTGTCAAATTCTTTCAGGCAGGACCTGTGTGTTGTGATTTTGGGGTCCCAATCCCTAACCCCTAAACCTTAACATTTTGGTGGCCCATACGGGGAAACTGCCTAACCCCAAGTTCTTCTCTAGCCAAGACTGGAAGGTATGTAAGCCTTTCCCCCACTCCCCTTTCTTGCTTTGCAGTTAGGGTTGCTCTCCAAGCACCAAGGCTTGGAGGTGCTTTTCGGGCAGATAGTTACAAGGATGTCTCACACTCGGTCTGATGCTCTCAGGCTCTTGGTCCACTGGGTTGGTTCGAGGCCATGGACCTGGGTACACCTTCCATAGCACAGAGGACAGGGATGGACGCCTTATCTGGAAGTGTATGCCCAATTCTGTCATGGTGCTAGGGAACTGTGGAAAACTGCAGTTGCTTTTTGGTTCCCTGAGGTTTACTTACTCCCTTCCCTCTACACTCCTGAATTCTCCTTCATGGAAGTTACAGGGGAAAGTTAGAACAGCTAAAAATATCTTGGCAGATTCTGGAGGTTTTGTAATTGATTATTAAGGAGTTTGGAACTACTCCTTACAAACCTGGTCACTCTTTTCTCCCACTCCCTTCACTTGAGTCAAGAGGGTATCTGTTAACCCCTCTCATAGGAGAAGAGAGTTTCACCCTTTACCCCTCACCTTTGATTTTGCCCTCCCCCACCTGGGAAAGGAAGGAGGGGGGAGGGGCAGCAGCTACAGTGTGGGACCCCCTGGCAATGGCCTTGGGCCCTGGGGCAACCTTTGCCTGGAAGCATCACCTAGGTTCAGCACATCCTGCTCAAGGTAAAGAAGCTAGCCTCCGAATTTGGGTAAGCACGTTCCTTTTAAAGTTGTAGTTTTAACTGTTAATGATGAAATGATGAGATGTTGATTCTCTGTGTAATTTGGAAATGCATTTAACAAAAGTGGGGTCACCTGATTGGTAATGGGTTTGTTTCA
The DNA here is from genome assembly GCF_900497805.2 of Vombatus ursinus. Classification (NCBI taxonomy): domain Eukaryota; kingdom Metazoa; phylum Chordata; class Mammalia; order Diprotodontia; family Vombatidae; genus Vombatus; species Vombatus ursinus. The sequence goes on along the minus strand of NW_020948094.1, from coordinate 9,352 downwards.
AGTTTCAGATTGGTGAACTTTTTCTATCAGTTATGTCAAGCAACTTTTCATAATTTGGTTACCGCTAAAATAATTTGGCTACTGTTGGTTATTGTTTTAATGTGTAAACTAGCCAAAAAGCTTGTTTGGGTTATGGCTTGCTGAGAATTTGCAAGTGTGTAGAAATTTCTAATGATTGGCTTTTTACACCAGGACAAAGTTAAGTTTGAGATGTAAATCCTGGAAAAGGTTTTCCTAAACTGTGATTAGTGAAACTTGCTGTGTGAGGTAAAAGCTCATGGGATTTTATTTTGAGTTGTCTAATGGATCATAATAATCCATCGACAAATCAATAATCCACCATCTGAGACATGCCACAAGCTACTCAGAGAGAATGTGATAGTGGTGGGATGTCAGTATTGGGAAAAGCTGAGAGGACAATTTTAGCCTCAGTCTAAGATGGGATCCTCCTGGCTCAGTTTCCCCATTATGTTCCTTTGAATGGGAATGTTACCCACCTAGCTATTCCTGAGTCTGGCTATGAGGTGGATTTGATACTGCATGGTTGGAAAACTAAATTATCTGAATCCAAACAGAGCTAAGGATGTTTTATCCTCTCATATTTGGGCCCTAATCTAGTCCCTGCTTTATATCTGGACCCTGCAGTCTTTTCTGTCAGATTTGTGTCTTCCAGACTACAGGCCATTCACCTATAGTTGATAGCAAACAGCAGGTACCAGCCAATGTGCCCCCGTCATTCCCTGGATGCAGCCTGTTCTCAGTCCCAATCAACTTCCTCTTTGAGACTTCCTCGAGACAGGGACAGCTCTATGCCCCTTGCCAGCAGGAAGCAGTTTCAGAAGCTGAGACCTTCACCCCTTACCCAAAAGAATTTGGGTCCCATTTGTTTGAGGGGGGGAATGATGAGGATGGGATCTAGACCCCAAAAAGGAAAAACCCTGGACTTTACCACATAGCCAAATCTCTGGCGTCCCCCTGAGGCTATGATCCCATCAACTGGCCTTTCATCATGGCTACTGTTACCATTAACCTAGCCTGGCCCTCCATTGTCTTACCTTCCTATGGCCCCCAGTCATTTTCCACCCTTAATTTTAGATAGGCTCCATTCTCCCTGGGCGGTGTGGTCCTGGTCCCTGGCATTCTATTAGCTCACTGTTACAGCAAAATACTTGGCCACACCTTGATCCCTCCCACAACCTTTCTGTCTATAAGGTCCATCTTGTCTCCATTAAGGTGCTTAGATTCTTATAATCTAGCCAATAGCTTGCTAATCTTCAGACTCCTTCAGAGTTTGCCCAATATGACTGATATTCTAATAAATCTTGTCTTTGGCTGCAAAAAAAAAAAAAGTAAAAATGAGGTTACTAATAAAATCAGCCAAATACTTGAAGTCACAAAAGTTAAACAGGTGAATGTTGAGGGTTGACTGTATTTGTAAAGGGCTTAGGACAGGGCCTGGTACATACATCTCACACATGCACACAGTTGCTCACTGCCCCTTTAGACAGCAATCTTACAGACTGCACTAGGGCCTTCTCTCCACTTTGTGGTCTCTAAAATTTTCTATGAATTTAGCATCCATCCATTAGAACCCAAGAGACATATATAATCCATGTCTATCTCCTTTGTATCCTTCATGTATGAATAGACCTTTAGGATTTTTGTGTTAGTATTAAAATTCCCCATGCATAGAGGTTATTTTGGTAGACTAGCATATTTGCTTTTGAGTAAAACTGTCCTCAGAGTAGTCCATTTGTATTTTAATTTCTTGGGTTTGACAAATAAACCCCCAGTTTTCCAGGAGAAATCTGTTTGTGTGTGATTTGTCAGAGTACATCCTATCAAAATATTCTAAGGCCAATGTCAACAATCCTTGAGTTTACAAGACGCTGAGTTTACAAGACTAGGTCTGTGGGAGAATTTGGAAAGCTGCCTCATTGTGGAGGCCCCTGAAAGATGATTGTTCCCATCTTTGTCAGCACCATTTTTGTAGTGCCTCCCTACCCCGCAGTGCTTGTTAAAAAGCATCCAGGATCATAAATGTAGAGCCAGAAGGAAAATCAGAGGTCATCTCATCCAACCCCCTCATTTTATAAATGAGGAAACTGAGGCCCACAGTAGGAGGTATAACAGACACTTTTAACACAGGTCCTTACACGCTAGAGTCGGAAGCCTTTCCACTGTACCACAATGTCACTTCCAATACAAACACCCAGTTTACAAATTATCATCACCTCTTCCTTCTTCTAAGTACCATTCAAAATCTCTAGTGATGACTTCTTTTCCCCTTCAAGGATGAATTTGAATTTGATATTCATTATATCTTAATTTCACCTTGATACAAAGGTTGAGAAGACATGATTAGGAACAGGGACACCCAGCAATGAAGATTTAACTTAGAGGCCTATAGCCCCTGGGAACTACTCTGGCCACAGCATCCCATAGATAGTGACTAAGATGGCTAAAATTTGAATTCTGAGCTCTGAAGGCAAATAGTCTGAAAGAATCCTATCACTTATGATTAACCATAAGAGAAATAGAACTTAAACAGGAGAGGGGACCTTCTTTCCAAAGCCCTTGGGAAATGGCTGCTTGGATTTGGAACTCTAATAATAATAATAATAATAATAATAACAATAATCAACCAATAAACATTTATTAAGTGCCTAACATGTTCCAGGCACCATGCTAAGGGCTGGATAATAATAACAAAATTGATGATGATGATGATGATGATTAGTCTTTATATAAAACTTTAAGGCTTATGAAGCACTTTACAAATATCTAATTTTATGTGACAACCACACATCAAAAGTTACTAAACTCTGTGTATCCATTGACACAACAATACCACTACTAGGTCTATAAGCCAAAGAGATCATAGAAGGAGGATAAGGACCCATATGTACAAAAATATTTGTAGTAATAGTTTTTTTAGTGACAAAGAATTAGAAACCAAAGGGATTTCTATCATGTGGAGAATGGTTGAACAATGTCCAATATATACTTTGGAAGCAGCTAGGTGGCGCAGTGCAGAGAGCCCTAGGAAGAAAGGCAGAAAGACCTGTGTTCAAATCTAGCCTCAGGCACTTACTAGCTATATGACCTTGGGCAAGTCACTTAACCTCTGCCTCAGTTTCCTCAACTATAAAATGGGAATCACAACAGCACCTCCCAGGGCTGTTCTGAAGATCAAATAAGATGGCACAGAGTAGAAACTTAATAAATGCTTGTTTCCTTTCTTCTTAAATGAATGCAACAGAATACTGTTGTGCCCAAAGAAATGATGAAAAAGATAGTTTCAGAGAAACCTAGGAAGACTTGTATGAACTGATGCTGAGTAAAGTTGAGCAGAACCAGGGGGATAATTTCTGCGATAAAAACAACATTGTAGAGATAAGCAACTTTGAATGACTTAAGAATTCTGTTGTTTCCAGGGGACCATTGGTAAAGCATGTTTGACTTTTGTCCTGCCATCATAGAGCGCTTAGAGCTTGGTCAGGCATGCAAGATGCCAATGCCATCCACCACATCCCAGGCCATCACCAGTCATCCTGACATTTGTCCCGCCACTGGACTCCAATGACTCTGGACGAGAGAGTGAGGTTGATGACTTTTAGAAGCTCTGCCTCAGTTAAATCCAATTCACCCATGAGTCAAGACATCACTCTGTGATGTCATTGGTCCTCTTCAAAAATGAAGGATGAACAACAGAACAGATTTATTATTAGAGTTCCAAATCAAAGTATCCCTTTCCTAGGGGTTTTTAGAATTGGAAGTTTGTTCAAAATTCTTCTTTATTCTAGATTTCAGTATTTCTGGCATTTTTTACAGGACCGTAATTTTCTGCTGTATTCACTCTCTATTACTCGCCTTTGCTTCCACTTTCCATCATGTATAATATGAGTTGATTAAGGGGTTCCTTATGTGGCCACAACCTCTTTAAACAACCCTTATCTTTTCTTCCTCATTAGAATAATTTAGAATTGGAAGGAACTTCAACAGGAATCATTTTATAGTTAACCATTTTGGTTTTCTATTTCCAAGTCTGAAGATTATCCTCCCTAGCAGAGAAAACAGTAGCAAAATGGTAATCAAATATTTGTCTTCTCTCTGTTGTCCCATAGCATTATGCCATCTACCCTGAGTAGTCCTATTATTTCTTTGATCTTTCTCTTGCCCTCAACATTTCTAACAAATCCCTTTTTATTCTTAGCATACATTTAAAATTTCTGTTCATTTTAGGTTTTGTTATTCCTGGCATTATTCTTACAGAACCCTAATTTTCTTTTGTATTCACTCTCTATTTCTTGTCTTTGTTTCCATCTTCTATCGCATATAACATCTGAGTTGATTAATGTGTTCCCTATGCAGTCACATCCTCTTTAAGCAACTCCATCTCTTCTTCCTCATTAGAATAGTTTGTGGGGATGGAAAAGTCCAGAGAATGAGTTTCACCAGGAGGTCGCAAACATTACTACTTCAACTCTGGGTCAGCCATTTTTTTAGACACTGGTTTTCAAGATAGTTTTTCTTTTTAAAGGAAGAATCTAATGGAGAGTGTTTCAAAGAAAGAAAGAAAGACAAACACTGGAGGAAAAGAAACAGAGAAGACATTGGCATAGAAAAACCCCTCAACCTACTTTCTCATATTTATAAATCTAAGGTATTATTATCAACATTATTTTCATTATTATTTATATAATGACCAATGTATTAGAAGAATTGACATATTAACATTTTCTTGATAAACGAATATAGAAGATAAAAGGAAGTTGCAACCAAATGTAAGGATGGTTCCCTCGAGGAGACAAAGGTGTTGACAAAGCTGATTTCACTGGTCACCCAAAGGTAGTAAGACGCATCACTTCAGGGGGCAGCTAGGTGGCGCAGCGGACAGAGCTCTGGTCTTGGAGTCAGAAGGACCTGAGTTCAAATCCAGTCTCAGACACTTGACACTACCCTGGGCAAGTCACTTAACCCCAATTGCCTCACCAAAAACAAAAAAAGCATCACTTCATGGGACACTTGGTTGTCTTGTCTTGCAATGCTCATGATAAACGTAAGAAAAAAACACCACGAAGACAACTGTAGCTTAGGGACTAATATCTGGTATAGAGGATTGAAAAGTGAATAAAATGAATGATAAACTTGACAAGATTCTCTAAGCCAAGACAACATATATTTTGATATTCAATGACTTCAATGTGGAGGGGGACACAGGGAAAAACGGCAACTAACATGTTAGAAAATATGAGTCATGTTTCAATGGAAGAGGTCAAAGGCTTATAAGCTACACTAAAATCTCACACCTACATATAAGGAATACTTTCTTCAAGAATTAGGTGTTAGACATAATAATTATTGAAAAACATCCCCCAACATGCCTACTTCATGGTTCTGCCTCTGCTCAAGCCACGATGTAAAACAATGGTTCTCAAAGTATGGTCTCTGAGAGCCTTTCAGGGGGCCCAGGAGTTCAAAACTACTCTATCTTAACAAATAGGAAACAATTGCCAGAATCGTAATAGAGATTAGCTTTCTATGGGTAGTTAAACCATTAACTAGCTTTGATTGGAGATCAAAATCAATTATTACATTTAAAAAATGGACAAAGATAAGAAGGCACCACTCAGTAACAGCAATATTGTTCAAACAACAACTGTCAATGACTAAGTTGCTTCAAATACTAAAAATATTGAAATCAACTACAAAGGAAAATGCTATCTACAGAGAAAGAACAGATAAATAGAAATACTCTTAGTATACTTTGACATATATATGTATATATACATTGTGTATATATCTATGTATATATTATATATACGTATGCACACACATACACACACACACACACATTTGTATCAAATGGTGGCCTTCTCTGGTTTGGGGTGAGGAGGAAAGGAGGAAGTCAGTTCAGAACTTAAAATGTAACCAAAAATTTTAAATTAAAAAGAAAGAAAAGAAAAAAAATTTTTTAAAAGATAAGGCACTGAATATAATTATGGAAGTTTCAACTTTACCTATCCGAGAAAGCCATCAATCCTGAAAAATGGGAAAAGGCAAAGATATAGACCTTGATTATCACCATTTCCTATAGAAGTTTAATAAACTGCCACAAGGGGAAACCAAAGTAGCCCAGAAACCACATTAGTCAGCAAACACTTGATCTGTTTGCCTAGGGAAAAGACATGGCGGCCAAAGGCAAAACCAGTTGAGAACATAAACTCATTGGTGAAATACAACAGATGAAGATGATTGAAGATTACAAGCAGCACTACCTCAAGAAAACTGTAAAAAGCAGAGAGAAAAACACACCTACATGAATCTTGGCATCAGACCCAAATAAGTCATATCATTCCAGCAACAAATAGATGTAAAATGGAACAGATTTACTAGTCTTTCTATGACAATTCGTTCTCATAATAGATGCCAGTAGAACAACCACATTTGGGCTCTTAACTACTTCATCTTCAATAAGCTATATGGGGAAGAAGAAAGGAGGTACAGCGGTTAAGACATGGTCCCTCCCCTCAGGGAGTTTATCTTCTCTGGGGAGATACACCAAAAGTATAAGAATTCAATATAGCTCATTTCCCAGTTTCTTATTGCTCTACATCAGAGGTCTCAGGATCCCTTTCCACTCTTAAAAATTATTGAGGACACCCCTCTTAAAGAGCTTTTGTTTATGTGGGTTTTATCTATTGATATAACCTGCAGAATCTTTTAGAAATTAAAATATCTTGGTATTATCATGAAAATAGTTTTGAACTCCTGGGCCCCCTGAAAGGGTGTCAGAGACCCCTAGACCATACTTTGAGAACCATTGTTTTACATGATGGCTTGAGCAGAGGCAGAACTATGAAGTAGACAGAATTTGTCTTTGGTACATTTGCTTTCACTCCTGTGCCTTCTCCCCCATTATTGAATGAGCTCCCCAGTTCTTTCATGATGTCCTGGGATCCTTCTAGACAAAAAGGGACATAAAAAACTTATTCAAATAAAGATATTAGTGGCAGAATGCATTTCCTTTCCCTTAGACATTTCAAAAGAGGAGCCCTAAAGAGGATAGTGCTTAACCTAAAGGAATGAATCTCTAAGGGTGAAATTTCAAACATCAATCAAAGATTTAGGTCTGAGACAGACCTTTGAGATTATGTAGTCCAGGGATTCCTAACTTTTTTGGTATTGTAAACCCCTTTGGCAGTCTGGTGAAGACTATGGACTCCTCAGGTAATGTTTTTAAGTATATAAAATAAAATTCATAGGATTATAAAGGAAGCCAATGATATTGAAATAAAGATGTAATTTTTTCCCCCATCAAAGTTCATAGACCACCTTGAAAACTATCCATGGACCAGACCCCTAATTAAGAAACCTTAATCTAGACCATTTCATAGATGAGGAAACTGAGACCCAGAAAAAAATTAAGTGATTAAGGTCAAACTGCTAGTAAGTGTCAGAGCTAGGATTTGAACTCAGGTCATCTGGCTCCAAATGAGGAGCTTTTTCTGCCCCAGCATGACTTTGAAGCAGCGAGCCTTTCCTAGATCTCCTCAAATCACAGTAGCATAAGTTCAATCCTGACTCCTTATGGCACATGAACCAGATATGACATGCTAGCCTTACAATGTTTGTATTAGGACATTTAAAACACAGAACCACCAGTTGTTGGAGCTAGAAGAATCCTTGGAGATCATTCAGTTTAATCCTATCACTTACTGTACCATACACCACTTCTGATACCATTAACACTTCCTGTCCTTTGCTGATGTCTCATTAAAAATGACTTCATTTTCCTTCCTTGTTCTAGTATACGATTCAGGTTTCTCTTGAAATGGCAAATAAAAGCAAATTGGAGTTGAGGAGTACTTGCCAGCCCAACCCAAGTGTTTTTCCAAACTGAAAATAATGGACAACAGATGGCGTGTGGGGACGGTGAATTCAAGATAGAGTATATAACCAACAGTACAGGTAGGGAGGAGGGTCAAACAATTTCTCTGGTTTAACAAACAAATTCCCCAACGGACAAATTAATGGGGAGAGCTTTAGGGCCTTGGCTAGGGATGGGTTTCGTGCTGCCCTTGAGTGATAGCACTAAGGGGCCTCTTAGCCTTCAGGTTAGGTCACCTGGTATCTTCCCAAATGGCTCCCAAGTAGGCAGGCCACATTATGTAGGAACAAATGCTGAGAAAGACCAAAAATCTAGGTGTGTGCCTCCAGGTGGGTGCCCATGCAGCTGCGTGCCAATGCAGGTGGGTACATAGTGGCAGATGGGGTCCAAAAAGTCCACAGAGTCAGGTGAATATTGGAAAGCTATCACCAATATTGCAGAATGCCCAAAGTACAGAAGAAGGCTTTAGAAATGAGTACGCAGGAGAGTTCTCAATGACAGGTTATAAAGGATTATAAGATATCGGTCTAGAAGAGATTTTTATAATCTAGGACCTAGATTATAGGCCAACCCTCTCATTTTCACAGATAAGGAAACTGGCGATCAAAGAAAGTGAGACTCAAAGATTGCTCAAGTGATAATAGGTAGGAGGGCCAGCACTGGGATCCAGGACCTTCCACCTCAAATTCAGGGTTTACTCTGTGACACTCCTCTTGGTGGCCTCATGCTCCACCTTGCCTCCACCCTAGAAACACTCAGGCCTGCCTTACCTCCAGCACTTGGCATTTTCTGTCCAGCTCCTTGCCAACCTGGGACCAAAGAATACTGGGGCAGCTCTCTCCCTTTGATGCCAAGCCAAAGGCTGAGGGGCCAAGCACCTTAGTCTTATGTCCTCTTCCTCCTCTGCCCTCCCTCAATGATATGCCCAGAACTGCCATCTTCTGTCCTCCAGGCCACAGTGACAGAGATAAACCTTGGCACTGGGTCTGAATCTCCTAGACAGGGCCCCCTTCTTCACCCTGCCCCAACCCCCAGAGGAACAATTTACCTTTCGGAGCAGGTCCAAGATATTAATTAAGATAAATCTACCTCAATTTTGAGATTCTCTTATCATGTAATTTATCAAAATTATGTTAATTATTTCTGTAGGGCAGCAAAATTATTACCTCTTCCGTGTCTGATTTGTATTAATATTCATAATTTAATAATTCAGCATCCTGGCCATCTGGTTCAGGGAGCACTGCTCCTTCCTCTCCCTCTGTCTGAGCCAGAACATCTCAGCTTCTCCTGGCTGGCCCACTCCAGTCAAGAGGGTCCCCCGTGGCTGGCTCAGGAAGCAAAGCAACCCTCCTCCTTCCTTCCTTGCCTCTTCTCCACCCTCCTTCTTTCTTTCCTCCTTTTCTCCTCTCCGCCTCCTCCTTTCTTTCCTCCTCTCCACCCTCCTCCTTTCTTTCCTCC
>NW_020948093.1:0-27088 GCF_900497805.2 Vombatus ursinus | reverse complement strand
TTTTTAATGAGTCACACAGCTAGTAAGGGAAGGATTTGGGATTCAAAACCTCAGGTCTTTTGACTCCACATTTAATACTTACAAAAATGAAATCTGCTGGGCATCCAAGTGAACTTGGAATCAGAAGATGGAGTTTCTTGTACCAGTTTAGGCAAGTCACTTTTTAACCTCTCTGAGTCTGTTTCTTCCTTTGTCAAATGGGGATAATACCACATTGGACAAATATCAATCATATTCTTAGAATAAGATTTCTTTAAAGAAAAAAAATACAAAGACATACTTTGAAATAAGCACAAAATCACCATATTAAAATACATATTTAGCATAAAAAGGGTTTGGTGGAGTTTTTTTAGCATTACTTTTCATTTCATCTTTTTCAGTCTTATATATTACTCTTCTTCATGTACTCAATGGTCCAGTCAAAGCGGCCTTCTTGGTGTTCTTCACACATGACGTCGCATCCATACTATTTTTGTGCCTTTGCAGTGACTCCCATGCCTGGACAGGACTCCCTCTCCTCCACCTCTTAGAATTGCTAGTCCTTTAAATGTCACCTTCTACATGAAGTCTTTCCTGATTCTCTCCCAGTTGATAGTAGCTCCCTCCTGAAATTAATTTGTATTGATTCTTATATGCTTTGTATGTACTTGTATGTGTGTGTGTTATCTCCCTTGATAGAATGTCAGCTCCTTAAGGACAAGGATTGTTTCATATTTTTTAAATTTGTAATCCCAGCACTTAGCATAATGCCTGTCATATAGTAAGCACTTAATAAATGTTTATAGATTAATTGAATTCATAGTAGAATGTCATTTGAATATTGAAGTCAAATTAGAATGTCACAATTTTATCATAATTATTCTTTCATTTTCAATACTTTTGTCACTATCTCTTACTGAGAGAACATTTATCAATTGATCAATAAACATTTGTTAAGTGCCTGCTATGTACTAGGCACTGTGTTAAGCACTGGGGATACCAAAAAAAAAAAAAAAAGCAAAAGGCAGTCCCTGTCCTTGAGAAGCTTGCAATCTAATAGGGAAGACAATAAACAAATATATACGAAGCAAGATATATGCAGCATAAATAGGAAGTGGTTAACAGAGGGAAGGCACTAGGATTAAGTGGGGTTGGGGAAGGTTTCCTGTAAAAGGGGGGATTTTGTTGTTGTCCTCATTGTTGTCATCATCATCGCCCTTTGTTCTTGAAGAGGACCAATGTCATGACAAAGGTGACGTCTCGACTTGCCCATGAATTGGATTTGAGTGACACAGAACTTCACAAAGTCGTCAGCCTCACTTTCTCCTCCAGTCATCAGTCTAGTTGGGACTTAAAGGAAGTCAGGGAGGTCAGTAGTTAGAATGGAGGAGGGACAGCATTCCAGGCATGGGATACAACCAGAGAGAATGCTGGGAGCCAAAAGATGGAGAGTTGTCTTTGTAGAACAACTGGGAGCCTGGTGTCACTGGATCGAAGAGTACATATTGAAAAGTAAGGTGTAAGAAGACTGGAAAGGTAGGAGGGGGCTAGGTTATGAACAGCTTTGAATGCCAAACAGAGCATTTTCTCCTTGATCCTGGAAGCCATTGGGAAACACTGGAGTTTACTGAGTTGAGGAGTGATGTAAACAGACCTGCATTTTAGGGAAGTCGAGTTAGTGGCTGAATGGAGGATGGACTGGAGTGTGGAGAGGCTTGAGGCGGGCAGACCCACTAGCAGGGTATTGCAATAATCCAGGGGTGATGAGCGCCTGCACGGGAGTAGTAACAGCATCAGAGGAGAGAAGGGGGAAATGTTGCACAAGTGAAATTGATAGCATGCATATGGGGGCTGAGAGACAGTAAGGAGTCCAGGATGATTCCTAGGATGTAAACCTGGGGATTATGAGTGTTGCCCTCTACAATAATAGGGAAAGTAGGGGGCAGGGGAGGGTTTAGAGAGAAGGATAGTGAGTTTTGTTTTGGACATGTTTAGCTGAAAGATGGTTGAAGATGTGAGATGGGGGTTCAGCAGAGAGAGTGGGGCAGGATAGGTAGATTTGAGAACCATCAGCATAGAAATAGCATGGAAGCTGATGAGATTAGCAATTGTAGTAGCAAAGAGGGAGAAGAGAAGAGGACCCTGGACAGAACCCTGAGGGACGCCTACAGTTTCTGTAGATGTAGAAACTTGGGGTTTGTAGATGACAGAGTGATAGAGGAAGTACAATTATATGTGGACCAATGATGTAATACCTATTTATAATTTCAACCCCATTGGATTGTTGTGATATTCAAATTAGCTGACAGGGTCATAGTATTCAGAGATGGAAAAGACTTTAGAGATTGTGGAATCTAACTCCGTTATTTGACAAACAAGGAAAGTGATGCCCCCAAGAGGGCAAATGACTTATCCAAGGTCACACAGATAACAAGTAACAGATTCAGAATTGACCCTGGTGTTCGGACTCCAAACTCATTATACTTTTCATTATACCACAATGATAGATGAGAAAATACATTGTCAACTCTTATTGTTATTATTACATTCAGTGAACATGTCATCTTGAGGTACAACATCGCATCTATGGCTAGGCAATGTCACTAGAGTAGCCTCTGGGTAATGAAGGATTCAAACAACAGGGCATAAGAAGTGTGGGGAAGAGACAGGAGATGAATAATAATGGCTGTTCCCCCTTGACACTGTGCCGCAAAGATTACCAAGCACTTGACACAACATTCTCTCATCTGATGCCCACAGCTTTCTTCTTGTTCAATCATTTCAGTCGTGTCCAACTCTTCATGACCCCATCTGGGGTTTTCTTGGCAGAGATGCTGAAATAGCTTGACATTTCTTTCTCCAGTTCATTTTACAGATGAGGAAACTGAGGCAAACAGGGTTAAGTGACTTGCCCAGGGTCACACAGCTAGTAAGTGTCTGAAGGCACGTTTGAACTCAGGAAATTGCATCTTCCTGGCTCCAGGCCTGGTACTCTGTGCACTATGGCGCCACCTAGCTGCCCAGGCCACAGCTTCCCTAACAAAAATAAGATTTTCCCCATTTTGCAGATAAAGAAGGCCTTCCATCACAATAGAAAGCTATCAGTGGGAAGGGGAGGGGAAAATGCAAGACATTAACTCTATTAACTCTACTAAACTCTTTGTCCAGATTCATTTCTCAGACAACTGGCACCAGGTTAAGAGTTCGAAGACTTGAGTTCTAATCTCAGTCTTCTAACTAACTAGTTCTGTGAACTTTGAAAACTCGCTTCCCTCTCTGCAAATCTCACAACAGAGATTTCCAGCTCATGTATAATTCTCTTTTTCTGGCCTGCATTGTACATGCTCATTCTATTTGATGTTTGTTCAGTTATGAATATAAAGAAAAGGATATTTTAAAAGTCACTTCCCCTCTATTGGCCTCAGTTTCCTTCTCTATAAAATCTGTAAACCCAGATGAGGGTTCTTAGTCTTGTTTGCATCATGGGCCCCTCTTGGCATTCACCCCTCTGATGAAGCTTGTGGATGGACCTCTTCTCAGAGTAATGTATTAGAATGCTCAAAATAAGATACATAAGATTGAAAAACGAAGCCAATTATGTTGAAATACAGTTATCAAAAAAATTGTTTAACCCAAGTTCATGGATCCCAAGTTAAGAATCCCTAGATTCTGAGATGATTTCTGAGGTCTCTTCCAGCTGTAGTAAGGCTCTGTAAACTTTATAAATTAGGTGATGATGATGATGATAGTGATTCTAACTTAACAATGTCATTGGAAGATAGACAGCAAGGCCAGAGAATTGAAATTTTTACCTCAAATTTCAGAGGTAAGATGTTTTTCTCAGAGTTCCTGAAATCATACTAAATGGGTGACCACCCACTCTGCTCATGCGTAGGGTCACCTGGGCCCCTACTATCATTAGTTATAGAGGAGGCAAGCTGTGGCTGTGATTCAGGGCAAATGGAAGGTTTGCAAGATGGCAGATTTAGGGCTGGACAGGATTTTAGAGGTTCAATGTCTTCATAATACAGATGAGAAAATTGAGATCCAGAGAGGTTAGCTGATGTACTTGAGATCAGGAGAGCAGCAAATAGCAGGGCCAAGATCTGAACCAGATCCTCTGACTCCAAATCCTGTACCATGCTTTTACTTCTCTTTGTATCCCCATCATTTAGCCTCCTGAACATGCCCTGTACTCTCCAACCTCCGTGTTTTTGCCTTGGCTGTTCCCTAAACTTAGTCTGTCCTCCTGTTCCCTCTTTACCTATTGAGAGGCAGGTAGGTGGTGCAGTGGATAGAGCACTGGAATTGGAGCAGGAAGATCTGAGTTCAAATCCAGTCTTAGACACTTACTAGCTACGTGACCCTGAGCAAGTCACTTAATTGCTGTCTGCATCAGTTTCCTCTACTGTAAAATGGGGATAATAATAGCATTACTTACTTTCCAGGATTGCTGTGAGGATCAAATGAGATAATATTTGTAAAAGGCTTAGCATATAGTAGATGCTTAATAAATGTTTCTTTGTTCCTCCCCCCACCGTCCCATGAAGTCTTCCCATTAAAATTCAACTCAAATGCTACCTTTTCCATGAAGATTTCCCCTTATCTCCCTCATTCAATCATGAAATACGTGCAGGATTTGTGTGAGCAGGATCAACCCTAGGATTAGTGAAAATAGTTGACCACCCACATGGTGTGGGAAAGTTCCATCATTCAGTCATTTTCTAGCCTTGTCAGATTCTTTGTGATCCCATTTGAGGTTTTCGTGGCAAAGATACTGGAGTGGCTTGCCATTTCCTTCTCCAGCTCATTTTACAGATGAGGAAACTGAGGCAAACAGGGTCAAGGGACCTACCCAAGGTCACACAGCTAGTCAGTGTCTGAGGCTGGATTTGAACTCAGGAAGATGATTCTTCCTGACTTCAAGTCCAGCGCTCTGTGCACTATGGCACCACCTAGCGGCCCCAGAAGGCCTCATCCCAGCCCCCAAATTCTTCCCCACCTGCCCCCACGCTTGATCATCAACAGGGGACAAAGCCTTTCATGTTGTCTCAGAGATGATCCTCACATTACAAATTCCCCTGCAATGGGGGAGAGGCTAACATTCATGCTGGAGTTCCAGCGGCTAATGTCAGATTCACTCCAAAAGCAGGTTTTGAGTAGGGAAAGGGGAAAATGAGTCAGCAAGGAGGGCAACTGATGGTGGTGGACAAAGGTAAGAAAAAGATACAAAAAGGCAAAGGAGGGCACCCTCTACCAACCTGACCATTATTCCCTGGGCTGGGCCCACAGGGAAGTCCACTAGAGATAGCCAACCAAACCTCTGCATCAGAGTCCTACAGCTCTACTGAAAGATCTTGGGTCTCCTTCAAGGTCGCCAACCTGAACAGAACTCGTCCTTCCCATACCTCCCACCCCCACCTCCCCGCCCTGGACTATGTGGCAGGGGGGAGGAGAGGGGGCAATGGTTCTGGGGTACTGGGGCTGCCAGGGACAGATGGCATTGGCATGGAGTATCAGGCCCCAGCTGAGCGCTGCCCTGAGAGACCCAGGCAGAAGCCGCCGTTGCCGTGAGTCAGAGCCAAGCACATTGGCATATGCTGTACTCATCCCTACACCTGTCGAGGGCTGGGGAGGAGAAGTCTTCCACGGTGGGTCTGGAAGGAAAGGGTGAATGGGGGCAGGGTAGGGAGGAGGTCAACCCCATCTGGAGCCAAAGGGATAAGGAGAACACAGCAGAGGTGGGAAAAATGAGATGGAGAGCAGGTGGGGGGATGGTGTGCCTGCTAGAATGACGCCAGTGTGGGCAAGGAGGGGCCGGACGGAATGGTGATGAGAAGAAGTCAGAGAATATGGTGAGAAGGAAGAAAGTGATGGAGAAAGGCCTGGATGAGCAGGGGACCGCAAAGGAAAATTAAGAACAAGGAGAACAGATTTCTCTCACCTGCAAAATTGGAAGGTGGACTAGATGCTCCTACATCAGGGATGCAGTTTGGGGTAGAAGAAACAGGACTAAATTAGGAGTCTAGAGACTGGGACCTCTATTCCCAGCTCTGTCACTAATGAACTGCAACCTCAGGCGAGTAATTTAACCTAGCAGCGTTTCAGCTTCCTTCTCTATTAAAACAAGGAAGTTGGACCAGATGATTTCTAAGGGTTTTTTCTTTTTGTGCGAATGTCCTGTGTTAGGGCAGCTGGGTGTCTCAGTGGATAGAGTGCCAGGCCTGGAGTCAGAAAGTTCATCTTTGTGGTTTCAATTCTGGCCTCAGACACCTACTAGCTGTGTGGCCCTGGGCAGGTCACTTCACTCTGTTTGCCTCAGTTTCCTCATATGTCAAATGAGCTGGAGAAGAAAATGGCAAATCACTCCAGTGTCTTTGCCAAGAAAACCCCCAAGGGGGCAGCTAGGTTGCTCAGTGGGTAGAACAGCAGCCCTGGAGTTCAAATTCAGCCTCAGACACATGATACTTACTAGCTGTGTAACCCTAGGCAAGTCACTTAACCCTGACTGCCTCATCAAAAAAAAAACAACAAAAAAAAAAACAAATGGGGGTCACAAACAGTCGGACACGACTGAAAAACAACAGAACAAATGTCCTATGTTGGGTAAGGATGCGTGGTGCTATGAAAAAGAAAGAATGCAGAATTTGGAAGTCAGAGGACCTGAGTTCAAATCCCACATTCACCACACTATGTGACCTTGGACAAGTCACTTAACCTATCTGGTCTTCAGTTCTTTGTCTGTAAAATGAGAAGGCTGGACTAGATGACCCTTAAAGTCCCTCCTAAGTCTAAAGTTATAATCCTATGCACCCATTTCTCTGAGTCTACAAAGACCAAATCATGTCATTCAGGCAACCCCTGAGCACAGTTGTGGCATCGTCAAAGTTTGGCTCCCTCGTCTTCCAATTACTACACCTCTCTTTGGACATCCAGTGAAGCCCTTTACTATGGTACCAGACCTACACACCCCTTTGTTTCCTACAGCACATATGTGACCATGTCATTTCCCTGTTGAAGAAGCTCTAGTAGGGGCAGCCAGGTGGCACAGTGGATAAGCTCTGGCCTTGGAGTCAGAAGGACCTAAGTTCAAATCCCACCTCAGATACACGATAACATACTAGCTGTGTGCTGTGTGACCCTGGGCAAGTCACTTAACCCCCATTGCCTCACTGGGAAAAAAAAAAAAAAAAGCTCTAATGGCTCCCAGTTACCCCCAGGATAAAACACAAGCTACTTTGTTTGGTATTTAAAACCCTTCACAATTTGTCTCTAGGTTACCTTTCCAGTATTACTTCACCTTATTCAGTTGTTTCAGCTGTGTCTGACTCTTCGTAATGCCATGTGGAGTTTTCTTGGCAGAGACACTGGAGTAGTTTGCCATTTCTTTCTCCAGCTCATTTTACAGATTAAGAAACTGAGGCAAACAGGGTTAAATGACTTGCCCAGAGTCACACAGCTAGTAAGTGTCTGACGCTGGATTCGAACTAAGGAAAAGGAGTCTTCCTGATTCCAGGCCAGGTCCTCTGTCCACCAGGCCACCTAGCTGTCCTAGAGCTGAAAGACCTGAGTTCAAATCCAGCCTCAGATATTTACTAGTTGTGTGACCCTGGGCGAGTCACTTAAATATCTGCTTCAGTTTCCTCTACTGTAAAAAGGGTAAAGTAACAGTGCCTACCATTCAGGGTTGTTGTAAGGATCAAGTGAGGTAATGCCTGGCACATAGTAGATGCTATATAAATGCTTGTCTGTTCCTCCCTGCATCATCCCATGAAGTCCTGCCCATTAAAATTCAACTCAAAGGCTACCTTTGTCAGGAAGCTTTCCCTTGATTCCCCATATACAATCATGAGCTCCCCACCAATACCTCACGCTGCATATTATTTTATATCATTCTAGTGTGCTTATGTATTCTTGTATATCATAGGTATGTACATTTGTGACCTGTCGACCTCTAAATCATAAGATCCTTGACCTTTTGATAAGAATCAAGCCTTATCTAAATTCAATGTCCTCCAGAGCAGAGCACCACTGGAATCTGCCCCTAACAAGTACCTAATAAATGTGTGTTGTGGACAGCTAGGTGGCTGGTTGGACAGTGGATAGAGTGCCAGGCCTAGAGTCAAGAAGACCCAAGTTGACTTCTGGCCTCAGACATGTACTAGCTGTGTGACCCTGAGTAAATCACCTCACCCTGTTTGCCTCAGTTTCCTCATCTGGAAAATGAGCTGGAGAAGGAAATGGCAAACCACTCCAGTATCTCTGCCAGGAAAACTCCAAAAAGCAGTTACAAAGAGCTGGACACGACTGAACAACAGTATAAAATGTATGTTATCTTGCAGTGAATCAATCAAAAAATCACAAGTGCCTATTATGTACCAAGCAATGGGCTATATAGAACTTTATGGTTTACAAAATGTGTTCCTCACTGAGAACCCTAGAAAATCAGTAGGGTGAGTATTATGATCTGACATTTATAAATGACGAAATTTAGACTCAAGGAAGGTAAAGTTTCTGCACAGTCAGTGTGGTCTAGTGGGAAGAACCCTGGCTCTTAAGTCAGAGACCTGAGTTCAAATTGCTGATACTACCCGTGTGATCTTGGTTACCCAGTAAGTAAGTGTCAGAAGCTGGAATCAAATCTAAGTTTCTTCACTCCAAGACCAGTGCACTTCCTAATAAACCACACTGCCTTGCTTCAAGGTCAAGATCTTCCTTTCAAGGTCATGGTGGGTGAACACTTCCTCCGCCTATTTGGAGGGTCAAGTTTAGGGCTTTTAGGTGGTACATGGATAGAATGCCCGGCCTGGAATCAGGAAGACTCATCTTCCTGAGTTCAAATTCGGCCTCAGAAACTTACTAGCTGTGTGACCCTGGGCAAGTCACTTCATCTTGTTTGCCTTAGTTTCCTCATCTGTAAAATGAGTTGGAGAAGGAAATGGCAAACCACTCCAGTATTTTTGCCAAGAAAACCCCAAATGAGGTCATGAAGAGTCAAACACAATTGAAACAATTGAACAACAACGACAAAAAGTCAAGTTCAAGTTCAGATGCAAAAAAAGGAAGGCTTTGAGGCCAGTGTGCAGCTACTTGAAAGTTGTTTCAAGGGAATATAGCTACCTCCAGGTGCTATAATTTCATATTTACAAGATGCACTTAGGCCAGCACAGGTCTTCTGAGTCCTTCATATGCAGATATGGATTGCCCCCTTGGCCAGAAGACTAAGGTCTATGTGAGTTAGCTCAGAATCTAACTGCAATAACTTGGCTGAATTATCTGTTTCCTCTCCCACCCAAACCCTCACAATGTGGTCCTGTGCCAACCCTTACGGGCTCGGAAATTATGTTTTCCAGAGTGACAGGGTAACACCTGCACTACATTTCAAATTACAGACCTCAGGGTAAAAATACCAATGTTGAATCAGGTGAACCTCACTGTATGCAGATGCTAGATGCCCAGAGTCCTAGAATCTTAAGACTGGAAGAGCCTAGTGAAAATGTTTGGGAAAGGAGGGACACACATATATTTATTTAGCAGAAAAGGGTAAAGAATAAACATGAGAAAGGACAATGATTATCTTATTGTATCCTTTGTCCTAAAGCAGCTAGGTTGTACAGTGGATAGAGCACCAGCCCTGGATTCAGGAAGGCCAGAGTTCAAATGTGGTCTCGGTCATTTGCTAGCTGTGTGACCTGGTGCACATCCTTTAACCTCTATCTGCCTTGGCTTCTTCAGCTGTATAATGGGGATAATAATAGCACCTACCTATTACATGACCCATTTAATATTTGTAAACTGCTTAGCACAGTGCCTAGCACATTTATTCAGTTGTTTTCAATTGTGTCTGATTCTTCATGACTCCATTTGGGGTTTTTTTGGCAAAAATACTGGAATGGTTTGCCATTTGTTTCTACAGCTCATTTTACAGATGAGGAAACTGAGGCAAACAGGGTAAAGCCACTTGCCCAGGGTCATACAGCTAGGAAGTGTCTGAGGTCAAATTTGGACTCAGGAAGATGAGTCTTCCTGATTTCAGGCCTGGTGCTCTATCCACTGTTCCACCTAGCCATCCTTGTCTGGTACATAGTCGGCACTTAATAAATGCTTATTCCCTTCCTCTTCCCCTCTTCCCCAAGTAGGCTGAATTCGCCATTTTTATGGTGATTCTAGAGTCTTGACTTCTGAGCCCTGATAAGTATACAATGATCATGTCTGCCTCTCTAATGGCTCACTTTCAAATGGATTATCTCAGGTGGAAAGCCTTCAGTCCAATGAAAGTCTCTGATCTTTAGAGGAAGAATAGTGTGTCACGGACAAAGTCTTGGACTAGACATTTGACTTGAGCCTAGACATTTACTAGATTTGTGACCCTGAGCAAGTTGCTTAATCCTTCTGGGCCTCATTTTCCTTATCAATGAAAGTGTTGGACTAGGTAGTCTACAGTCCTTCCTAGCTGTAAATCTAAATCCCATAATGCTCAGTGATCCTAAGACTACCTCTTCACCCAGTGACTTCAATGAGTAATCTCCCATCCCGTCTCCACCACTATATCCATCAGTCTTGGATTCTTCCCATGCCCTATAAATAATTCAGAGGCCTAGGCACCCATAGCACAGCTTTGCACCACCCGGTTCCAGTGCCAGGAATCTTGGGAAGAGGGCCCGATAATATTGCATGAGTCCAAAGTAATTAAAGTGCATCATTACATAGAAATTTGTAATTAAACACTTTAACGTAATCATGCCACACAGCATGGCTCCTGATGAATTAATTAAAAGAACTCCAGAAATTAATGTTTGCATTGTCACCATTGTTGTGCTAGCCTCCGCAGACTCCCTGGCTACTCCCGAAGCATGTTGGGAAGTAATTATATGCCCCAATGAAGTGGGGAAGTGGGAAGGCCTTAGTGTCCCAGCAGAACAGGAACCGGAGCTGAAAAGAGCTGATGTCTTTGTAAGGACCTAGCTGGGGATGTCCTGGCCACGAGACAGAATGAAATAACTATAATAATAACAACAACAACAAAAATAAAAACTTACGTTTATATATCACCTAACAGTTACAAAGTGCTTTACATGTATAATCTGCTTTGATCCACACAACAGTTCTATGAGGTAGGTGGTATAATTAAGATCATCCCCATTTTGCAGATGAAGAAATTGAGGCAGAGAGGTTAAATGATTTGCCTAAAGCCATATTGTTAATAAGTATGATAGCCAGAATTTGATCTTGGGTCTTCTGATGCAAAGTCTAGGGATTTTTCCACTAAGCACTAATTTTTAAGAGGCAGGAAGGCTAGACTATGTTTCCAGGGACTCAGAGTATGAAAAATTCATGGGAAAGAGAATTGTCCCCCCAAAAGAGCAATTGGATGATATGAATCGAAGGGAAAAGTAACTAGGTCACCTTACAGTTCATGACAACCAAGTTGGTGAATACCTATTTTTTAGAGTTTACCTATCATATGTGTATCCTAGACATGAGGAGAAAAGATTTTAAAAAAATTCAAGGATGATCCCAGAGCCTGACACTCTAAAAGGGGAAGTCAGATTAAAAGGTATGGGAGATTAGTAAAAATAAAATTTTATAAACATAGTCATGTACTGTTTCAATAAAGAAGAAAAGGGGAAGTCACTTAAGGAGATGAATGTGGCTGCACAGGGCACTCTCTGGCTCATATTTTTTAATGAGCATGTTTTTTTGTGGTTTTGTGGTGACTTTTTGTCCTTTGTTTTTGAAGAGGACCATGCCATCAGGGAGATGATGATGTGACTTACAACTGACTTTGATTTGAGTGAGGGAGGGCTGTGTAAAGTCACCAGCCTCACTTTCTCCTCCAGAGCCATCTGGGTCCAGTGACCAGATAATGATTTAGGATGACTGGAGATGGTCCCAAATGAACATGTAAAGAAAGATGAAAGGCAATATAATTGAGGAGCTGTACAAAAGAGTGATACAGTCTTTAAGTATATTGTTAAGACTAAATCTCAGGGGCAGCTAGGTGGTGCAGTGGATAGAGCTCCAGCCTTGGAGTCAGGAGGACCTGAGTTCAAATCCAGCCTCAGACACTTGACACTAACTAGCTGTGTGACCCTGGGCAAGTCACTTAGCCCTGATTGTCTCAGCAAAAAAACAAACAAACAAACAAAAACAAACAAAAAAAAAAAAACCACCCTAAATCTCAGAAGGAACCAAGTTTTGCGGGAAATGCAAAGAATAAATGCTTTTTTAAGCCACATTGTCAGTGAGAAGTACAAAGAATGAATATGTTTGCTACTTGTACTACGTGGAACTATATTATTAGATGTCTAAGATAAATCAGGACTACTCAGCTCATATTTCCCTTTTTTTTCCTATCTAAGATAATGAATGGAAAAATGAAGTAGCTCTCTAAACCAAATGCAGCCTGAAACTGGAGGCCTTCACCATATTACCTGCCTAGTTCCTATCATCATCAGCCCTCTCCTCCCTCAAGTTCATCAATTAAAGAGACTTTAACTAGAAACGGAAAATGCAGAAACACCAACTGCTGAGTAATCCTTTCCCGTACGAACCTTGCAATCATCTTTACCATTGACCCTCTCTGTTCTTTCTTAGAATGCAAAAAGTTACATTTTATTTCATGAATATATATATACATATATGTATCCATATATATATTCATAAATTTTTTCAATTAATGCCAGAGAGATTTTCTACCAACTTGGTTCCTACAGATTCAAACTTTCTCAAGCAATGTTGTGTGATGAGGGGACAAGAAAGGTGTCAAGAGAGATTTAGATTCAAATCCTGCTTCTGGCATTTACTAGCTATGTGGACACAAGCAAGAAAATCTCAAACAGGGGTCACAGAGTCATATACAATTGAACAACAACAAATTTCTTCTATCAAGCTGAAACCTTATTTACCGTTTTAATCCTTTGTTCATAGTTCTGTCCTCTGAAGCCAAACAGAATAAGGTAAATCCCTTTTCTATATGACAGCCTTCAAATACTTGAAGACAGCTATCATGTCCCATCTGTCTTCTCCTCTCAAGGCTAAGCATCCTCAGTTCCTTCCGTAATATTTTGTTAATGACGATAACAATCCCAACTACCTCACTTTTCTATAAAAGTGATCTTGTAAACAGTTTGTGTTCTTGTCTTCTCCCTAAATGTTTTATTTCACCTGTGGGAATGAATGAATGAATGAATGAAAAAGGATTTATTAAGCAGCTACTATGTTCCATGCACTGTCCTAGGCTTTGGAATACAAATGCAAAAGTGAGAAGGCCTTCAATTAGCTTACACTCTAATAGAGTGAAAAGATATGCATAGGGGAGTGATGGAAAGGGAAGGGAGCTTTGGTCTGAGGAATCATAGGGATGGGGAGTACAGCTAGTACTGATTTCATTCCTTGTTGCAGAGTAAGCAATGGAAAGAGAAGCAGTGAGTGATGACAAAGCAGATATAAAACTGCCAGAGTAGGCCCTGCTTTCCAGATTGATGGCTGGGTAGGTGAACACGTTCTGGCATTTCCTGGATACTAACAGTAGGGTAGGTGAATTTTCCTCACTCATTTACCAATCAGAACAGTTTAGTCCCAGGATGGGGTTCCAAATGCAAATTCGTTAACTCCCCCAAGGGGAGATCATGATCTTCAAGGTATTCTATTGTAGTGAAAGGCATGCTAGGCCCAAGACTTAGTTCTAGTACTTTCTAGCCTTATGGTCAAGTTACTTTCTCTCTGAGCTGTAGTTTTCTCATTTGTAAAATGGTGATAATCCTACTTCCCCTACATGGCTATGGTGAGGCAAGTACCTTATAAACCATCACAGAACCAAAGAAGCAAAGATTTCAGTAGCTATTTAGTCTAACCATACATACACAAAAAGAAATCTCACTATAACATTACCTATATATTTATATAGGGTAGCTAGGTGGTGCAGTGGAAGAGCACTGGGCTTGAACCAGAAGACACATTTTCATGAGTTCAAATCCAGCCTCAGACACTTACTAGCTGTGTGCACCTGGGTAAGTCACTTGACCCTGTTTGCCTCAGTTTCCTCATCTGTAAAATGAGTTGGAGAAGGAAATGGCAAACTCCAGTATCTTCGCCAAGAAAATCCCAAATGGGATCATGGAGAGTTGGGCACAACTGAAAAATGACTTAACAGCAAATATATTTTATATATGTAAGTTATTATTTAACCTAGAAGCTGCCTTAAGTCTTTCTGGAAGAAGGCTGGATGTAAATGATAAAAAAAAAAAAAAAAAAAATAAGTATCTTCCATGACGGAGACCTGAGGTCCTAGCTGTCTGGTCCCTACTGGAGCATGCTCAATCCTGAACACATGTCTGACCCTATCAGGAACGTACTGATAAATATTTAACAATCAGCTCTCTAAAAAGCACAACACACTTTTTAAAGTTTAATCTGCACTATTAGTATTTTCTCCATCACTTTCTTCAGTCTAAACAATCAACAAAACAATAAATCAAGGCCTAATTGGTAGCATTTGCTGATTTCTTATGCAAAAATTTAACAATTGGCTTTTGAGAACCAGTATAAGCTGGCCCCAGCACACCCCAGACCCAGACATAGAGGGGACTGGTCACAGCACTGTAGAACCTGAGCTAATGATAGTAATTTATTGAGGTATCCAGGTGAAGAGAGAAGGAGATAGATTGTTGTCAGCCTGCCGGGGATAGGTAGTGAACCCTGCCCATTCCAGCCGGTGGGGGGTACCTCTGAGGGCCAAAAGAGATCTCAAGAAGGTGGAAACTTATGGCAGCATGATTCAGTGGGGGAGAGTTTACTCTCCAAAATGAGGTGGATTTCCTTCTGACCTCAGCAGGGTTTATAGAATCTGAGAGCAGAAAGGGACATTAGTTATTACCAGGGGTGGGGAACCTGCGTCCTCGAGGCCACATGTGGCTCTCTAGGTCCTCAAGTGCAGCCCTTTGACTGAATAATGAATTCATTCAAAGGGCTGCACTTGAGGATTTAGAAGGCCACATGTTGCCTTAAGGCCACAGGTTCCCCACTCCTGGACTTGGCTAAAGACCATGGCCTCTGATCTATATGTGACCAAACTAGAAATAAAGGAGGTCTTAAAAAAAAAAATTTAAAGCAAAGAACTTTAGCAATGATAGGGACCCTACCAGTCATCTAGTTAAATCACTATATTTTACCAATGAAGAAACTGAGGCACAAGAAAATTATAAAGTGACTTGACCAAGGATATGCAACTATACAAAGCTTTTAAAAATATGCAAAATTCCAGATTAAATATCTCTTCTCAAACTGCTTTTTTTCTTGTACTGAGAGATAGCTGAAATTTGACTGCTACAAACTATGCATTTTTAATTTAAAATAGCATGCAACATAAAATCTGTCCATACCAAATTAATTTCATGTGGGGTAGTATAATGCTAAATTACAGTAGTATAATGATAAAGTAAATGTATAAATTTTCAACTTTGGATGCTGGGAAGTTCCCTTGGGCATTGTGGGTCACGGGTTCTTGCTCATAGCACTATAAAAGCTGGAGGGAAGTCCAGCTCTCATGCTTGTGTGTCTAGCTAGCAGCTATACAAGCACCTTGTAGGAAGGTGCTCAGTGACTAGAGAGCTGGGCCTAGAGTCACGAAGATCTGAGTTCAAATCTGACCCCAGATACTTACTAGTTGTGTGACCCTGGGCAAGTCACATAACTGCTATCTGCCTTGGTTTCCCCAAATAAAAATGGGGATAACAACCCCTACTTCACAGGAGTTCTGTGAGGGATCAATTGAAATAGTACACTCAATTGTCAACTTTCACAAGGGGAACGTTGCGCAAAAGTCAAAAATGCGAATGAACTTATGGGAAATAGGGGGCTAGGTTCCTGTGATCACCAAAAACTGTAATCTTTCACTAAAGATTGCTGAAAATACATTTTTGCATAGACTTATAATAAAAGATTAATCTGATAATACTCACTTTTCCTAACACAATAACCATGAAATAGCCCATAAAATACAATACATGAAATAAAATTGGTAACATGCATAACATTTTTTCTCACTGATAAGTCCCTAGAATTCTGTGACCTTTTGTGCTAACATCTAAATTAAGAAAACAAAAACAAAAATTGACAATATTCTATTTTTGTTACACACATGTACAACAAATAAAATTCTTAAAAGTAAAACATTTTTTAACCTGAATCTTACCTTGTGTCAGACGGCAATATAAGGGTATTACATGCCATACAGCTGTAAACCTCTCCACCAGGGCCTCCCTCTGAAAACCAAGGGAGAGGTTGCTAGGCCTTTTAGTTGCTCCTATCAGAAGATGCTAAGATTGTCAGTGTTTTGACATCACCTTAGATCCCAAAGGACTTGCACTACTCTTTGGGGGCCTAATTGCAGCATAAAACTTGAGTTTAAAGGCAGACAATGAAAATAGGCATTGAAGACCTAAGGAGGTCTTTAGTCTACAACGGTCTAGTGAACAGACCAGCTGAAATACATTGTCACTGGTCCTCTTCAAAAAAGAATGAACAACAACAGAACAAGACCAGTGACATGCCTACTAGGATACCAGCCACTCCACAAACTTGCCACCTTTCATTTCTTTCTTTACTGTGCATAGACAGCATGTGCTCAATTGCTAATCAAAAGTAAAAATGAGGCTTAGATTCTTACAATCTAGCCATGGGCTCTGATTCTTATAATCTAGCCAATAACTTGCTAATGTTCAGACTCCTTAACAGTCTGCCCAATATAACGGATGTTCTAATAAACCTTGTCTTTGGCTGAAAGAAGGCTTGTGTCAAATTCTTTCAGGCAGGACCTGTGTGTTGTGATTTTGGGGTCCCAATCCCTAACCCCTAAACCTTAACATTTTGGTGGCCCATACGGGGAAACTGCCTAACCCCAAGTTCTTCTCTAGCCAAGACTGGAAGGTATGTAAGCCTTTCCCCCACTCCCCTTTCTTGCTTTGCAGTTAGGGTTGCTCTCCAAGCACCAAGGCTTGGAGGTGCTTTTCGGGCAGATAGTTACAAGGATGTCTCACACTCGGTCTGATGCTCTCAGGCTCTTGGTCCACTGGGTTGGTTCGAGGCCATGGACCTGGGTACACCTTCCATAGCACAGAGGACAGGGATGGACGCCTTATCTGGAAGTGTATGCCCAATTCTGTCATGGTGCTAGGGAACTGTGGAAAACTGCAGTTGCTTTTTGGTTCCCTGAGGTTTACTTACTCCCTTCCCTCTACACTCCTGAATTCTCCTTCATGGAAGTTACAGGGGAAAGTTAGAACAGCTAAAAATATCTTGGCAGATTCTGGAGGTTTTGTAATTGATTATTAAGGAGTTTGGAACTACTCCTTACAAACCTGGTCACTCTTTTCTCCCACTCCCTTCACTTGAGTCAAGAGGGTATCTGTTAACCCCTCTCATAGGAGAAGAGAGTTTCACCCTTTACCCCTCACCTTTGATTTTGCCCTCCCCCACCTGGGAAAGGAAGGAGGGGGGAGGGGCAGCAGCTACAGTGTGGGACCCCCTGGCAATGGCCTTGGGCCCTGGGGCAACCTTTGCCTGGAAGCATCACCTAGGTTCAGCACATCCTGCTCAAGGTAAAGAAGCTAGCCTCCGAATTTGGGTAAGCACGTTCCTTTTAAAGTTGTAGTTTTAACTGTTAATGATGAAATGATGAGATGTTGATTCTCTGTGTAATTTGGAAATGCATTTAACAAAAGTGGGGTCACCTGATTGGTAATGGGTTTGTTTCAAGTTTCAGATTGGTGAACTTTTTCTATCAGTTATGTCAAGCAACTTTTCATAATTTGGTTACCGCTAAAATAATTTGGCTACTGTTGGTTATTGTTTTAATGTGTAAACTAGCCAAAAAGCTTGTTTGGGTTATGGCTTGCTGAGAATTTGCAAGTGTGTAGAAATTTCTAATGATTGGCTTTTTACACCAGGACAAAGTTAAGTTTGAGATGTAAATCCTGGAAAAGGTTTTCCTAAACTGTGATTAGTGAAACTTGCTGTGTGAGGTAAAAGCTCATGGGATTTTATTTTGAGTTGTCTAATGGATCATAATAATCCATAGACAAATCAATAATCCACCATCTGAGACATGCCACAAGCTACTCAGAGAGAATGTGATAGTGGTGGGATGTCAGTATTGGGAAAAGCTGAGAGGACAATTTTAGCCTCAGTCTAAGATGGGATCCTCCTGGCTCAGTTTCCCCATTATGTTCCTTTGAATGGGAATGTTACCCACCTAGCTATTCCTGAGTCTGGCTATGAGGTGGATTTGATACTGCATGGTTGGAAAACTAAATTATCTGAATCCAAACAGAGCTAAGGATGTTTTATCCTCTCATATTTGGGCCCTAATCTAGTCCCTGCTTTATATCTGGACCCTGCAGTCTTTTCTGTCAGATTTGTGTCTTCCAGACTACAGGCCATTCACCTATAGTTGATAGCAAACAGCAGGTACCAGCCAATGTGCCCCCGTCATTCCCTGGATGCAGCCTGTTCTCAGTCCCAATCAACTTCCTCTTTGAGACTTCCTCGAGACAGGGACAGCTCTATGCCCCTTGCCAGCAGGAAGCAGTTTCAGAAGCTGAGACCTTCACCCCTTACCCAAAAGAATTTGGGTCCCATTTGTTTGAGGGGGGGAATGATGAGGATGGGATCTAGACCCCAAAAAGGAAAAACCCTGGACTTTACCACATAGCCAAATCTCTGGCGTCCCCCTGAGGCTATGATCCCATCAACTGGCCTTTCATCATGGCTACTGTTACCATTAACCTAGCCTGGCCCTCCATTGTCTTACCTTCCTATGGCCCCCAGTCATTTTCCACCCTTAATTTTAGATAGGCTCCATTCTCCCTGGGCGGTGTGGTCCTGGTCCCTGGCATTCTATTAGCTCACTGTTACAGCAAAATACTTGGCCACACCTTGATCCCTCCCACAACCTTTCTGTCTATAAGGTCCATCTTGTCTCCATTAAGGTGCTTAGATTCTTATAATCTAGCCAATAGCTTGCTAATCTTCAGACTCCTTCAGAGTTTGCCCAATATGACTGATATTCTAATAAATCTTGTCTTTGGCTGCAAAAAAAAAAAAAAGTAAAAATGAGGTTACTAATAAAATCAGCCAAATACTTGAAGTCACAAAAGTTAAACAGGTGAATGTTGAGGGTTGACTGTATTTGTAAAGGGCTTAGGACAGGGCCTGGTACATACATCTCACACATGCACACAGTTGCTCACTGCCCCTTTAGACAGCAATCTTACAGACTGCACTAGGGCCTTCTCTCCACTTTGTGGTCTCTAAAATTTTCTATGAATTTAGCATCCATCCATTAGAACCCAAGAGACATATATAATCCATGTCTATCTCCTTTGTATCCTTCATGTATGAATAGACCTTTAGGATTTTTGTGTTAGTATTAAAATTCCCCATGCATAGAGGTTATTTTGGTAGACTAGCATATTTGCTTTTGAGTAAAACTGTCCTCAGAGTAGTCCATTTGTATTTTAATTTCTTGGGTTTGACAAATAAACCCCCAGTTTTCCAGGAGAAATCTGTTTGTGTGTGATTTGTCAGAGTACATCCTATCAAAATATTCTAAGGCCAATGTCAACAATCCTTGAGTTTACAAGACGCTGAGTTTACAAGACTAGGTCTGTGGGAGAATTTGGAAAGCTGCCTCATTGTGGAGGCCCCTGAAAGATGATTGTTCCCATCTTTGTCAGCACCATTTTTGTAGTGCCTCCCTACCCCGCAGTGCTTGTTAAAAAGCATCCAGGATCATAAATGTAGAGCCAGAAGGAAAATCAGAGGTCATCTCATCCAACCCCCTCATTTTATAAATGAGGAAACTGAGGCCCACAGTAGGAGGTATAACAGACACTTTTAACACAGGTCCTTACACGCTAGAGTCGGAAGCCTTTCCACTGTACCACAATGTCACTTCCAATACAAACACCCAGTTTACAAATTATCATCACCTCTTCCTTCTTCTAAGTACCATTCAAAATCTCTAGTGATGACTTCTTTTCCCCTTCAAGGATGAATTTGAATTTGATATTCATTATATCTTAATTTCACCTTGATACAAAGGTTGAGAAGACATGATTAGGAACAGGGACACCCAGCAATGAAGATTTAACTTAGAGGCCTATAGCCCCTGGGAACTACTCTGGCCACAGCATCCCATAGATAGTGACTAAGATGGCTAAAATTTGAATTCTGAGCTCTGAAGGCAAATAGTCTGAAAGAATCCTATCACTTATGATTAACCATAAGAGAAATAGAACTTAAACAGGAGAGGGGACCTTCTTTCCAAAGCCCTTGGGAAATGGCTGCTTGGATTTGGAACTCTAATAATAATAATAATAATAATAATAACAATAATCAACCAATAAACATTTATTAAGTGCCTAACATGTTCCAGGCACCATGCTAAGGGCTGGATAATAATAACAAAATTGATGATGATGATGATGATGATTAGTCTTTATATAAAACTTTAAGGCTTATGAAGCACTTTACAAATATCTAATTTTATGTGACAACCACACATCAAAAGTTACTAAACTCTGTGTATCCATTGACACAACAATACCACTACTAGGTCTATAAGCCAAAGAGATCATAGAAGGAGGATAAGGACCCATATGTACAAAAATATTTGTAGTAATAGTTTTTTTAGTGACAAAGAATTAGAAACCAAAGGGATTTCTATCATGTGGAGAATGGTTGAACAATGTCCAATATATACTTTGGAAGCAGCTAGGTGGCGCAGTGCAGAGAGCCCTAGGAAGAAAGGCAGAAAGACCTGTGTTCAAATCTAGCCTCAGGCACTTACTAGCTATATGACCTTGGGCAAGTCACTTAACCTCTGCCTCAGTTTCCTCAACTATAAAATGGGAATCACAACAGCACCTCCCAGGGCTGTTCTGAAGATCAAATAAGATGGCACAGAGTAGAAACTTAATAAATGCTTGTTTCCTTTCTTCTTAAATGAATGCAACAGAATACTGTTGTGCCCAAAGAAATGATGAAAAAGATAGTTTCAGAGAAACCTAGGAAGACTTGTATGAACTGATGCTGAGTAAAGTTGAGCAGAACCAGGGGGATAATTTCTGCGATAAAAACAACATTGTAGAGATAAGCAACTTTGAATGACTTAAGAATTCTGTTGTTTCCAGGGGACCATTGGTAAAGCATGTTTGACTTTTGTCCTGCCATCATAGAGCGCTTAGAGCTTGGTCAGGCATGCAAGATGCCAATGCCATCCACCACATCCCAGGCCATCACCAGTCATCCTGACATTTGTCCCGCCACTGGACTCCAATGACTCTGGACGAGAGAGTGAGGTTGATGACTTTTAGAAGCTCTGCCTCAGTTAAATCCAATTCACCCATGAGTCAAGACATCACTCTGTGATGTCATTGGTCCTCTTCAAAAATGAAGGATGAACAACAGAACAGATTTATTATTAGAGTTCCAAATCAAAGTATCCCTTTCCTAGGGGTTTTTAGAATTGGAAGTTTGTTCAAAATTCTTCTTTATTCTAGATTTCAGTATTTCTGGCATTTTTTACAGGACCGTAATTTTCTGCTGTATTCACTCTCTATTACTCGCCTTTGCTTCCACTTTCCATCATGTATAATATGAGTTGATTAAGGGGTTCCTTATGTGGCCACAACCTCTTTAAACAACCCTTATCTTTTCTTCCTCATTAGAATAATTTAGAATTGGAAGGAACTTCAACAGGAATCATTTTATAGTTAACCATTTTGGTTTTCTATTTCCAAGTCTGAAGATTATCCTCCCTAGCAGAGAAAACAGTAGCAAAATGGTAATCAAATATTTGTCTTCTCTCTGTTGTCCCATAGCATTATGCCATCTACCCTGAGTAGTCCTATTATTTCTTTGATCTTTCTCTTGCCCTCAACATTTCTAACAAATCCCTTTTTATTCTTAGCATACATTTAAAATTTCTGTTCATTTTAGGTTTTGTTATTCCTGGCATTATTCTTACAGAACCCTAATTTTCTTTTGTATTCACTCTCTATTTCTTGTCTTTGTTTCCATCTTCTATCGCATATAACATCTGAGTTGATTAATGTGTTCCCTATGCAGTCACATCCTCTTTAAGCAACTCCATCTCTTCTTCCTCATTAGAATAGTTTGTGGGGATGGAAAAGTCCAGAGAATGAGTTTCACCAGGAGGTCGCAAACATTACTACTTCAACTCTGGGTCAGCCATTTTTTTAGACACTGGTTTTCAAGATAGTTTTTCTTTTTAAAGGAAGAATCTAATGGAGAGTGTTTCAAAGAAAGAAAGAAAGACAAACACTGGAGGAAAAGAAACAGAGAAGACATTGGCATAGAAAAACCCCTCAACCTACTTTCTCATATTTATAAATCTAAGGTATTATTATCAACATTATTTTCATTATTATTTATATAATGACCAATGTATTAGAAGAATTGACATATTAACATTTTCTTGATAAACGAATATAGAAGATAAAAGGAAGTTGCAACCAAATGTAAGGATGGTTCCCTCGAGGAGACAAAGGTGTTGACAAAGCTGATTTCACTGGTCACCCAAAGGTAGTAAGACGCATCACTTCAGGGGGCAGCTAGGTGGCGCAGCGGACAGAGCTCTGGTCTTGGAGTCAGAAGGACCTGAGTTCAAATCCAGTCTCAGACACTTGACACTACCCTGGGCAAGTCACTTAACCCCAATTGCCTCACCAAAAACAAAAAAAGCATCACTTCATGGGACACTTGGTTGTCTTGTCTTGCAATGCTCATGATAAACGTAAGAAAAAAACACCACGAAGACAACTGTAGCTTAGGGACTAATATCTGGTATAGAGGATTGAAAAGTGAATAAAATGAATGATAAACTTGACAAGATTCTCTAAGCCAAGACAACATATATTTTGATATTCAATGACTTCAATGTGGAGGGGGACACAGGGAAAAACGGCAACTAACATGTTAGAAAATATGAGTCATGTTTCAATGGAAGAGGTCAAAGGCTTATAAGCTACACTAAAATCTCACACCTACATATAAGGAATACTTTCTTCAAGAATTAGGTGTTAGACATAATAATTATTGAAAAACATCCCCCAACATGCCTACTTCATGGTTCTGCCTCTGCTCAAGCCACGATGTAAAACAATGGTTCTCAAAGTATGGTCTCTGAGAGCCTTTCAGGGGGCCCAGGAGTTCAAAACTACTCTATCTTAACAAATAGGAAACAATTGCCAGAATCGTAATAGAGATTAGCTTTCTATGGGTAGTTAAACCATTAACTAGCTTTGATTGGAGATCAAAATCAATTATTACATTTAAAAAATGGACAAAGATAAGAAGGCACCACTCAGTAACAGCAATATTGTTCAAACAACAACTGTCAATGACTAAGTTGCTTCAAATACTAAAAATATTGAAATCAACTACAAAGGAAAATGCTATCTACAGAGAAAGAACAGATAAATAGAAATACTCTTAGTATACTTTGACATATATATGTATATATACATTGTGTATATATCTATGTATATATTATATATACGTATGCACACACATACACACACACACACACATTTGTATCAAATGGTGGCCTTCTCTGGTTTGGGGTGAGGAGGAAAGGAGGAAGTCAGTTCAGAACTTAAAATGTAACCAAAAATTTTAAATTAAAAAGAAAGAAAAGAAAAAAAATTTTTTAAAAGATAAGGCACTGAATATAATTATGGAAGTTTCAACTTTACCTATCCGAGAAAGCCATCAATCCTGAAAAATGGGAAAAGGCAAAGATATAGACCTTGATTATCACCATTTCCTATAGAAGTTTAATAAACTGCCACAAGGGGAAACCAAAGTAGCCCAGAAACCACATTAGTCAGCAAACACTTGATCTGTTTGCCTAGGGAAAAGACATGGCGGCCAAAGGCAAAACCAGTTGAGAACATAAACTCATTGGTGAAATACAACAGATGAAGATGATTGAAGATTACAAGCAGCACTACCTCAAGAAAACTGTAAAAAGCAGAGAGAAAAACACACCTACATGAATCTTGGCATCAGACCCAAATAAGTCATATCATTCCAGCAACAAATAGATGTAAAATGGAACAGATTTACTAGTCTTTCTATGACAATTCGTTCTCATAATAGATGCCAGTAGAACAACCACATTTGGGCTCTTAACTACTTCATCTTCAATAAGCTATATGGGGAAGAAGAAAGGAGGTACAGCGGTTAAGACATGGTCCCTCCCCTCAGGGAGTTTATCTTCTCTGGGGAGATACACCAAAAGTATAAGAATTCAATATAGCTCATTTCCCAGTTTCTTATTGCTCTACATCAGAGGTCTCAGGATCCCTTTCCACTCTTAAAAATTATTGAGGACACCCCTCTTAAAGAGCTTTTGTTTATGTGGGTTTTATCTATTGATATAACCTGCAGAATCTTTTAGAAATTAAAATATCTTGGTATTATCATGAAAATAGTTTTGAACTCCTGGGCCCCCTGAAAGGGTGTCAGAGACCCCTAGACCATACTTTGAGAACCATTGTTTTACATGATGGCTTGAGCAGAGGCAGAACTATGAAGTAGACAGAATTTGTCTTTGGTACATTTGCTTTCACTCCTGTGCCTTCTCCCCCATTATTGAATGAGCTCCCCAGTTCTTTCATGATGTCCTGGGATCCTTCTAGACAAAAAGGGACATAAAAAACTTATTCAAATAAAGATATTAGTGGCAGAATGCATTTCCTTTCCCTTAGACATTTCAAAAGAGGAGCCCTAAAGAGGATAGTGCTTAACCTAAAGGAATGAATCTCTAAGGGTGAAATTTCAAACATCAATCAAAGATTTAGGTCTGAGACAGACCTTTGAGATTATGTAGTCCAGGGATTCCTAACTTTTTTGGTATTGTAAACCCCTTTGGCAGTCTGGTGAAGACTATGGACTCCTCAGGTAATGTTTTTAAGTATATAAAATAAAATTCATAGGATTATAAAGGAAGCCAATGATATTGAAATAAAGATGTAATTTTTTCCCCCATCAAAGTTCATAGACCACCTTGAAAACTATCCATGGACCAGACCCCTAATTAAGAAACCTTAATCTAGACCATTTCATAGATGAGGAAACTGAGACCCAGAAAAAAATTAAGTGATTAAGGTCAAACTGCTAGTAAGTGTCAGAGCTAGGATTTGAACTCAGGTCATCTGGCTCCAAATGAGGAGCTTTTTCTGCCCCAGCATGACTTTGAAGCAGCGAGCCTTTCCTAGATCTCCTCAAATCACAGTAGCATAAGTTCAATCCTGACTCCTTATGGCACATGAACCAGATATGACATGCTAGCCTTACAATGTTTGTATTAGGACATTTAAAACACAGAACCACCAGTTGTTGGAGCTAGAAGAATCCTTGGAGATCATTCAGTTTAATCCTATCACTTACTGTACCATACACCACTTCTGATACCATTAACACTTCCTGTCCTTTGCTGATGTCTCATTAAAAATGACTTCATTTTCCTTCCTTGTTCTAGTATACGATTCAGGTTTCTCTTGAAATGGCAAATAAAAGCAAATTGGAGTTGAGGAGTACTTGCCAGCCCAACCCAAGTGTTTTTCCAAACTGAAAATAATGGACAACAGATGGCGTGTGGGGACGGTGAATTCAAGATAGAGTATATAACCAACAGTACAGGTAGGGAGGAGGGTCAAACAATTTCTCTGGTTTAACAAACAAATTCCCCAACGGACAAATTAATGGGGAGAGCTTTAGGGCCTTGGCTAGGGATGGGTTTTGTGCTGCCCTTGAGTGATAGCACTAAGGGGCCTCTTAGCCTTCAGGTTAGGTCACCTGGTATCTTCCCAAATGGCTCCCAAGTAGGCAGGCCACATTATGTAGGAACAAATGCTGAGAAAGACCAAAAATCTAGGTGTGTGCCTCCAGGTGGGTGCCCATGCAGCTGCGTGCCAATGCAGGTGGGTACATAGTGGCAGATGGGGTCCAAAAAGTCCACAGAGTCAGGTGAATATTGGAAAGCTATCACCAATATTGCAGAATGCCCAAAGTACAGAAGAAGGCTTTAGAAATGAGTACGCAGGAGAGTTCTCAATGACAGGTTATAAAGGATTATAAGATATCGGTCTAGAAGAGATTTTTATAATCTAGGACCTAGATTATAGGCCAACCCTCTCATTTTCACAGATAAGGAAACTGGCGATCAAAGAAAGTGAGACTCAAAGATTGCTCAAGTGATAATAGGTAGGAGGGCCAGCACTGGGATCCAGGACCTTCCACCTCAAATTCAGGGTTTACTCTGTGACACTCCTCTTGGTGGCCTCATGCTCCACCTTGCCTCCACCCTAGAAACACTCAGGCCTGCCTTACCTCCAGCACTTGGCATTTTCTGTCCAGCTCCTTGCCAACCTGGGACCAAAGAATACTGGGGCAGCTCTCTCCCTTTGATGCCAAGCCAAAGGCTGAGGGGCCAAGCACCTTAGTCTTATGTCCTCTTCCTCCTCTGCCCTCCCTCAATGATATGCCCAGAACTGCCATCTTCTGTCCTCCAGGCCACAGTGACAGAGATAAACCTTGGCACTGGGTCTGAATCTCCTAGACAGGGCCCCCTTCTTCACCCTGCCCCAACCCCCAGAGGAACAATTTACCTTTCGGAGCAGGTCCAAGATATTAATTAAGATAAATCTACCTCAATTTTGAGATTCTCTTATCATGTAATTTATCAAAATTATGTTAATTATTTCTGTAGGGCAGCAAAATTATTACCTCTTCCGTGTCTGATTTGTATTAATATTCATAATTTAATAATTCAGCATCCTGGCCATCTGGTTCAGGGAGCACTGCTCCTTCCTCTCCCT
Organism: Vombatus ursinus; assembly: GCF_900497805.2. Taxonomy (NCBI): domain Eukaryota; kingdom Metazoa; phylum Chordata; class Mammalia; order Diprotodontia; family Vombatidae; genus Vombatus; species Vombatus ursinus. The sequence goes on along the minus strand of NW_020948093.1, from coordinate 200 downwards.
CTGTCTGAGCCAGAACATCTCAGCTTCTCCTGGCTGGCCCACTCCAGTCAAGAGGGTCCCCCGTGGCTGGCTCAGGAAGCAAAGCAACCCTCCTCCTTCCTTCCTTGCCTCTTCTCCACCCTCCTTCTTTCTTTCCTCCTTTTCTCCTCTCCGCCTCCTCCTTTCTTTCCTCCTCTCCACCCTCCTCCTTTCTTTCCTCC
>NW_020948092.1:0-1106 GCF_900497805.2 Vombatus ursinus | reverse complement strand
TGTGGGGAGACCTAGAGTCTGGGGACATGAGTGCCAATGCCATTTCTAGTCCAAACCATCCCTCCCCCCCATTTTATAGATGAAGCAGTCAAAGCAAGGTCACACAGGTAGTTAGGCACCAGAAATGGCATTGGCACTCATGTCCCCAGACTTTAGGTCTCCCCACATATGGGCTGGGGGCTGTTTTGGGGGCTGTGACTGATGTCTCTCTGTTTTCCATCTCCCTCCTCTTTCCCAACACACACACACACACACACACACACACACACACACTCTCTAGCTGCGGCTGATGGATGCTATCCGGACCAGCATCATGGAGCACCGTTTCCCAGACTTTGTTCGGGACTTCATGAAGACCATGTATGGGGACCTCGGGCGCTGCCCATCCTGGGCTGTAGAGGCCCTGGAGTCAGTTGGCATCCCTTTAAACTGACCACCTATCCCAGTCCCCAAGCAGAGCCTTACCCTTGATCTGAGGGGGCTCCAGGGACAAAAGCCAAGGCTGTATGTGAAAAAGGAGTCTCTGTGTGTTGGCCCAGGCCCAGAGTAAAGATTGAAGAGTTTTCTTTTTTTTTTTTGGTAACATCTCTGTGTTTGTGCAGGTTTTTTTTGGGTCCCATCCCAAGGGGAAATAGATCTAGGTCTGTTCCACCCACAGCCATCCTACAAGAAAGCTATGTTTTACATGATTTCACACGTATTATTGAAGTATATTGCTTCCCTTCTGAATGGCTGGGGAAGGGGTGGGAGAGAGAATTTGGAACTCAAAATTAAAAAAAAAGAAAACTCTTCAATCTTTACTCTGGGCCTGGGCCAACACACAGAGACTCCTTTTTCACATACAGCCTTGGCTTTTGTCCCTGGAGCCCCCTCAGATCAAGGGTAAGGCTCTGCTTGGGGACTGGGATAGGTGGTCAGTTTAAAGGGATGCCAACTGACTCCAGGGCCTCTACAGCCCAGGATGGGCAGCGCCCGAGGTCCCCATACATGGTCTTCATGAAGTCCCGAACAAAGTCTGGGAAACGGTGCTCCATGATGCTGGTCCGGATAGCATCCATCAGCCGCAGCTAGAGAGTGTGTGTGTGTGTGTGTGTGTGTGTGTGTGT
>NW_020948091.1:0-3330 GCF_900497805.2 Vombatus ursinus | reverse complement strand
TCTTTCTTTCTTTCTTTCTTTCTTTCTTTCTTTCTTTCTTTCTTTCTCTCTTTCTTCCTTTATATATATATGTATATATGTATATATGTATGTGTGTATGTATGTGTGTATGTATATATGTATGTGTGTATGTATGTAAGGTGGATTTTGTTATTCTTTTTAGATAATAGTTCCCAGAATCCTAGATAATAGTTCCCAGGATCCATGGTCATAACAATCTACTAGTTCCCAGGATTTCACATTGTACACAATTTCTACTGGGACAGTGTACTGAGATATAATGATGAGATAATGTAAACATTTGAGTTATTCTGTAAACAAAATACTGCCCCTATATTATACTGAATCATGATGATATTGCTAAAGTTAATATAAATTTGTGAGACTATTGCTGGCAAAATGCCTTCTTTGTACGCTCCCCTATAAATTAGGTGAGCACTGGTAAATGGGAATTTGGGGAATATGCCAGCTGACTGCTGTGCAGGCCTTGACCTGACCCTAACAATGCTTGGGGGAAATGTGACAGTGTAATGCTATGCTTGCCTCAACCCACCCCCATGGATATTTAGGAGGGAATGTTGTAGGAGCTGGAGTTCCTACTCTCTGAATAGTCTCACTCACCCCTTCAAGAAGAGTGATTAGTGGTTCCTGTAGGAGTTGGTGCTGTCATTATCAGGACCATTTGAGAAGAAGAGAATAAAATAAAGTATTTAACCCCTCATTGTGTCTTGAAGCTGTCTTCCTGTCTGCCTAGATCAAGAATAACCCTGCTAGGGCTGGTTCAATATTAAGAAAACTATCAGCATAATTGATCATATCAACACCAAAACTAACAGAAACCACATGATCATCTCAATAGATGCAGAAAAAGCTTTTGACAAAATACAACACCCATTCCTATTAAAAACTCTAGAGAGTATAGGTATAAATGGAGTCTTCCTTAAAATAATGAATAGCATCTAACTAAAACCTTTAGCAAGCATTATATGTTATGGGGACAAGCTAGAAATATTTCCAATAAGATCAGGGGTGAAACAAGGATGTCCATTATCATCACTGTTGTTCAATATCTTACTGGAAACTTTAGCTTTAGCAATGAGAGAAGAAAAATAAATAGAAGGTATTAAAATAGGCAAAGAAAAAACAAAGCTATCACTCTTTACAGATGACATGATGATATACTTAGAAAATCCTAGAGAATCAAGTAAAAAACTACTTGAAATAATAAACAACTTTAGCAAAGTTGCAGGCTATAAAATAAACCCACATAAATCATCAGCATTTCAACAGCAAGAGACAGAAAGAGAAATTCCATTTAAACTTATTGTAGACATTATAACATATTTAGGAGTCTACCTCCCAAAACAAACCCAGGAACTATATGAACATAATTACAAGACACTTTTTATACAAATGAAGTCAGATCTAAATAATTGGAAAAACATCAGTTGCTCATGGGTAGGCCGAGCTAATAGATTAAAAACGACAATTTTACCTAAGCTAATTTACTTATTCAGTGCCATACCAATCAAACTACTAAAAATTATTCCATAGAATTAGAAAAAATAATAACAAGATTCATTTGGAAGAACAAAAGGTCCAGAATATCACAGGAACTAATGAAAAGAAATGCAGGGGAAGGGGGCACAGCCATTCCAGATCTTAAATTGTATTAAAAAGCAGCAATCATCAAAACTGCTTGGTACTGGTTAAGAAATAGAAGGGTGGATCAGTGGAATAGGTTAAGTATGCAAGACACAGTAGTCAATTAGTATAGTAATATATTATTTCATAAACCCAAAGACTCCAGCTTCTGGGATAAGAACCCACTCTTTGACAAAAACTGCTGGGAAAACAGGAAAAGAGTATGGCAGCAACTAGGCATTGATCAAAATCTCACACCATATACCAAAATAAAGTCAAAATGGGCTCATGATTTAGATATAAAGGCTGATATTATAAGCAAACTGGGAGAGCAAGGAATAGTTTACCTATCAGATCTATGGAGAACAGAGGAATTCATGACAAAACAGGAGATAGAGATTATGAAAAGCAAAATGGATTACTTTGATTACATTAAATTGAAAAGTTTTTGCACAAACAAAACCAATGCAACTAAGATTAAAAGGAAGGTAGAAAATTGGGAAAGAATTTTTACAACCAATCTCTCTGATAAGGGCCTCATTTCTGAAATATATACAGAATTAAGTCCAATTTATAGGAATAAAACTCATTCCCCAATTGGTAAACGGTTAAAGGATATGAACAAGCAGTTCTCAGATGAAGAAATTAAAACCATCTATAATCATATGAAAAAATGCTCTAAATCACTACTGATTAGAGAAATGCAAATCCGAACAACTCTGAGGTATCACATCACACCTATCAGACTGACCAAGATGACAAAAAAAGAAAATGATAAATGTTGGAGAAGATGTAGGAAAATTGGAACACTAATGCATTATTGGTGAAGTTGTGAAATGATCCAACCCTTTTGGAGAGCAATTTGAAACTGTACCCAAAGGGCTATAAAAATGTGCATACCCTTTGACCTAGCAATAGCCCTTCTAGGGCTATATCCCAAAGAGATCATACAAATGGGAAAAGGACCCACATGTACAAAAATATGCATAGCAGCTCTTTTTGTGGTGGCAAAGAACTGGAAATTGAGAGGATGCCCACCAATTTGGAAATGGCTGAATGTAATGGAATACTATTGTGCTATAAGAAATGATGAGTAGGAGGACTTTAGAAAAAACTGGAAAGACTTGTATGGTCTGATGCTGAGTGAAGTGAGTAGAAGAGAATGTTGTACACAATAAAACAGCCACATTGTGCGATGACTAATATTGATAAACTTAACCCTCCCCAGCAATACAAGGATCTAAGACATCTCCAAAGGCCTCGTGATGGAAAATGCTATACACATCCAAGAAAGAACTATGGAATATGAATGCAGATTGAAGCATACTATTTGCTATTTTTTTTTCTCTTCTGTTGAGTTTTGTTTCCTCTTTCTGGTGGTTCCTCCTATTGGTTCTAATTCTTACTTACAACATCACCAATGTGAAAATATGTTTAACAGGAATGTATATGTATAGCCTACATCAGATTGTGCACCATCTTGGGGAGGGTGGTGAAGAGGAAGTGGGAGAAAAGTTTTAAATTCAAAAGCATATGGAAGTGATTGTTGATAAATCAAAATAAATTAATAAAAAAATTTTTAAAAAAATGAACCTGCTAGAAGCTGGAGCCCCAGAGCTCCAGTGTCTCCTGTCTTACACTTTCTTTCTTTCTTTCTTTCTTTCTTTCTTTCTTTCTTTCTTTCTT
>NW_020948090.1:0-1055 GCF_900497805.2 Vombatus ursinus | reverse complement strand
GGAAGAGGGAGAACAAAATAATCTCAAGGACTAGTATATTACTTATGAGGCTGATAAAGAGATAGGGAGATGTGAGGATCACTCAGGGCTCTAATCTGATCTCCAAAACAGGAGATGAGCCACCTGTAACTGCAGCTCCCTGGTCACTTACTACATCCACTGAGTCCAGTTCCCTCCTGGGTGAACAGATCTAACCTTTAATCTTCCTTCTAAAATGGGGTGGGAGCTTGCCACCCCAGTGGAGAAGGACCGTATGTATGCGTACATATATCGATGCCAGGTGTGAAGGGCCCGACTGACTCCATGCATGGAAACAGTCTCCTAAGTCAGTGGAAATGACTCATTTCATATGTAAGCACAGCTGACAGGTGTGTGCATGCCTATGGGGAGAGGGGAGGGAGAGAAGGGAAGAAAGAGAACAGTCAGGAAGGGAGAGGGTTAGGAAGAGGTAGGTCTGAAGCCCATTTCAGCCAAGGGAGATGATGCAAATAAAAGGCTTTGCAAACTTTAACAGCGATTGCAGGATTGTGGGATTACAAAGGAAGAGCCCAAAGGGACCTCAGAGGCTCCTGAGTGCAGCCCCTCCTACTCCAGATGACAAACGTCAAGTGTTATTATTATTATCTTCCCTGCCCATCTCAGAGATATTCTTTGGAAAGTGCTAAAGCATTCCATAAAGATGAAATGGATATTAATACATTCCATGGGAGGATAATAGCAACAAGATATTCCAAAAATCTTAAGCTTAAAACTACATTAGGACTTTTAGTACATCTAACACATACACAGAGAATAGGACAGCCTACAGGAAAAATACATACACAAACACACACACACACACACACACACACACGGGTAGGGTGAGGGGTGTGCACACGCATGTGATATTATATATATATATATATATATATATATATAAAATTTATTTATATGTATATTTAAATAGAGAGAGAGAAAGAGAGAGAGAACATGTCATGTGCATGTGTAACCTCCTGGTGCCTAAAATTCCTTTAGGTATTTATTTTTATACACATACACACACACACACACACACA
>NW_020948089.1:0-1320 GCF_900497805.2 Vombatus ursinus | reverse complement strand
ACACACACACACACACACATATAGGTATTTATATATACACATATACAAATATATGTATGTATCTGATATATACATTTATCAGATCTATATACCTATATATATAGGTATATAGGTATAGGTATATATATATATAGGTATATAGGTATAGGTATAGGTATATAGGTATATAGGTATAGGTATATATATAGGTATATAGATCTGATAAATGTATATATCAGATACATACATATATTTGTATATGTGTATATATAAATACCTATATGTGTGTGTGTGTGTGTGTGTGTGTATGTGTATAAAAATAAATACCTAAAGGAATTTTAGGCACCAGGAGGTTACACATGCACATGACATGTTCTCTCTCTCTTTCTCTCTCTCTATTTAAATATACATATAAATAAATTTTATATATATATATATATATATATATATATAATATCACATGCGTGTGCACACCCCTCACCCTACCCGTGTGTGTGTGTGTGTGTGTGTGTGTGTTTGTGTATGTATTTTTCCTGTAGGCTGTCCTATTCTCTGTGTATGTGTTAGATGTACTAAAAGTCCTAATGTAGTTTTAAGCTTAAGATTTTTGGAATATCTTGTTGCTATTATCCTCCCATGGAATGTATTAATATCCATTTCATCTTTATGGAATGCTTTAGCACTTTCCAAAGAATATCTCTGAGATGGGCAGGGAAGATAATAATAATAACACTTGACGTTTGTCATCTGGAGTAGGAGGGGCTGCACTCAGGAGCCTCTGAGGTCCCTTTGGGCTCTTCCTTTGTAATCCCACAATCCTGCAATCGCTGTTAAAGTTTGCAAAGCCTTTTATTTGCATCATCTCCCTTGGCTGAAATGGGCTTCAGACCTACCTCTTCCTAACCCTCTCCCTTCCTGACTGTTCTCTTTCTTCCCTTCTCTCCCTCCCCTCTCCCCATAGGCATGCACACACCTGTCAGCTGTGCTTACATATGAAATGAGTCATTTCCACTGACTTAGGAGACTGTTTCCATGCATGGAGTCAGTCGGGCCCTTCACACCTGGCATCGATATATGTACGCATACATACGGTCCTTCTCCACTGGGGTGGCAAGCTCCCACCCCATTTTAGAAGGAAGATTAAAGGTTAGATCTGTTCACCCAGGAGGGAACTGGACTCAGTGGATGTAGTAAGTGACCAGGGAGCTGCAGTTACAGGTGGCTCATCTCCTGTTTTGGAGATCAGATTAGAGCCCTGAGTGATCCTCACATCTCCCTATCTCTTTATCAGCCTCATAAGTAATATACTAGTCCTTGAGATTATTTTGTTCTCCCTCTTCC
>NW_020948088.1:0-2485 GCF_900497805.2 Vombatus ursinus | reverse complement strand
AGGAAGGGAGGGAAGAAGGAAGGAAACAAGAGAGAAGGAGGGAGGGAGGGAAAAAGGAAAGAAGGGAGGACAAGAAGGAAAGGAAGGAAAAAAATAAGAAAGAAAGAAGGACGGAGGGAAGGGCTGTGTTTTGTTTCCATCAATGGGATGAATATCAGAGGGTAGAAGGAGAAATAACAGCGATCAAACCCAAATTGGCCAGAAGAGCTACTTGTTGGGAATGGATCAAAAACATTTGGATAAAATTTGGTAGTATTCATTGATTGAACAGAAATTTGGAGATTTTCTTTGGAATGATAAGTCCATTTATTCCATTACCACCTATAACTAAGGATTGATTACCAGGATAATTTCAGAAAATAACTCCTTTTTGACAAATAAATTGGCAAAATATATTTTAATAATCCTATTTTACCTACTTGGTTTCAGTCTTACATCTGTTAATTCACTTTACTTCCATACCTTTTGTGATTAAAGATAAGAATGTATAAAGGGCTTTACCTTTAGTAAGTGTGGGTTATGCCTGAACTTTTCCCTAGAACTGAATCTAAGAATAAAAGCAAAGATGACAGATATGTCTGAGAATTGCTCTTGCAGATCATTTAAATTGTCTCTGCATTTTAAGTTTCTATCATGGCAATGGAAATTAAAGAGAAATTATAGGGAAGCATAGGGGGAAAGAATATAAATACCCAAGTTAAAATCATTGCAGGATTCCAGGGTTAACTCCCTTCACTTAAGAAAAACAAGTCATGGATAAACCACAGGTGGTTCATGAATCATGACATCTGTCTGAGTGGCTCCCCATAAATCCTGGTTGTGCCAATCCACCTCTTTGCCATTTTCTGAATGGAATACATGCACAAGTGAACCTGATGGACTTAGCACAGGAAGAGACACTAAGATTTCCCTGACACCCCACTTCTCTTAATCTTTCCTAAAATCTCTCCTTTGCTTCCATTAAAATCTTCTACTTACTACTCTGGAACTCTTTCAATATTTTATGGATTTTCTAATATATTATACTCTCAATTTAGATATGCTAATACATTTTTACAGCTAGATGGGAACCTAATGATTTTCTAGTGCAGGAGCTCTTAAACCAGGGATCCAAGAGTAGGTTTTAGAATATCCATGAACTTTAGTGGGGAAAAAAATAAATCTTTTTTACACTCTCAGCAATCTTTGTAATACTATGCATTTTTTTCCAGTGTAGAAAGATCTATTTCCTCTCCTTCCCATTTCCTTTCCTCCATAAAAAGGGGGAAAAAGCCCTGTAAAAATATGCATAGTATTACAAAGATTGCTGAGAGTGTAAAAAAGATTTATTTTTTTCCCCACTAAAGTTCATGGATATTCTAAAACCTACTCTTGGATCCCTGGTTTAAGAGCTCCTGCACTAGAAAATCATTAGGTTCCCATCTAGCTGTAAAAATGTATTAGCATATCTAAATTGAGAGTATAATATATTAGAAAATCCATAAAATATTGAAAGAGTTCCAGAGTAGTAAGTAGAAGATTTTAATGGAAGCAAAGGAGAGATTTTAGGAAAGATTAAGAGAAGTGGGGTGTCAGGGAAATCTTAGTGTCTCTTCCTGTGCTAAGTCCATCAGGTTCACTTGTGCATGTATTCCATTCAGAAAATGGCAAAGAGGTGGATTGGCACAACCAGGATTTATGGGGAGCCACTCAGACAGATGTCATGATTCATGAACCACCTGTGGTTTATCCATGACTTGTTTTTCTTAAGTGAAGGGAGTTAACCCTGGAATCCTGCAATGATTTTAACTTGGGTATTTATATTCTTTCCCCCTATGCTTCCCTATAATTTCTCTTTAATTTCCATTGCCATGATAGAAACTTAAAATGCAGAGACAATTTAAATGATCTGCAAGAGCAATTCTCAGACATATCTGTCATCTTTGCTTTTATTCTTAGATTCAGTTCTAGGGAAAAGTTCAGGCATAACCCACACTTACTAAAGGTAAAGCCCTTTATACATTCTTATCTTTAATCACAAAAGGTATGGAAGTAAAGTGAATTAACAGATGTAAGACTGAAACCAAGTAGGTAAAATAGGATTATTAAAATATATTTTGCCAATTTATTTGTCAAAAAGGAGTTATTTTCTGAAATTATCCTGGTAATCAATCCTTAGTTATAGGTGGTAATGGAATAAATGGACTTATCATTCCAAAGAAAATCTCCAAATTTCTGTTCAATCAATGAATACTACCAAATTTTATCCAAATGTTTTTGATCCATTCCCAACAAGTAGCTCTTCTGGCCAATTTGGGTTTGATCGCTGTTATTTCTCCTTCTACCCTCTGATATTCATCCCATTGATGGAAACAAAACACAGCCCTTCCCTCCGTCCTTCTTTCTTTCTTATTTTTTTCCTTCCTTTCCTTCTTGTCCTCCCTTCTTTCCTTTTTCCCTCCCTCCCTCCTTCTCTCTTGTTTCCTTCCTTCTTCCCTCCCTTCCT
>NW_020948087.1:821-4412 GCF_900497805.2 Vombatus ursinus | reverse complement strand
ACAGATTCCTAGAAAGCCCTTTCTCCTCCTTCTCTTTAAAAAAAAAACCCATAAGTAACTTCTTCCAGGGAGTCTTTCCCTATGACTTCCCCTCCCTTCCACCATCTTTTCCCATAGAATTCATATAATATTTTCATTTTTCCTCCATTGTATTCATTGTTCAGTATTGCATATTTCAGCACCATAACTTAGGGTCCTTATCGCCCCACTAAAATTAAAATCCTTTGAGGGGAAGGATGATATTTTATCTAAACTTTGAATCTTCTACCTTGATACATAAAAAATTCTCTCTCTGTACACAATAAGCAGGAAACCATTGCCTTCCCTTTCTTCTTTATCCTCATTATCCCCTACCAATGTGTATTATATTTGTCTGAGAATATGTCACACCTACACACAAATAGATTGAAAATGGGGATAAGACTTGTGTACTCTTGTAGTTTTTTTTTTCTGCCTAAATCTTGTATATACAATGCTTTACATTTAATATGCATATACCAAATATTGGTAAAAATTGAGTAAATATTTATTATGCCCATATCTATATTTATATATAGTTGAGGAACCAAAAAATATTTATCAGATCAGAAAATCTCAGTATGAAAAGGGACCTTAACTATCAATTAGTTCCAACTTCTAATTTTATAGAGAAAAAAACTGAAGTTTAAAAAAAAGTGAAGTGACTTACCCAAGGATTCATAGTTAATGATAATCTCTGACTTTTAAATAGTTTTTTAAGGTTGTCAAAGAAATTTAGATATGCTCTTTCATTTCAACCTTACAACAACCCAGGGAGGTAATTGTGGTACAGGTTATTTGACCCATTTTACAATTGAGAAAACTAAAGCCCAAACAGGATTGTATACTTAGAGTTGGAAAGGACTATAGAGATCATATAGTCTAACCCTCTTACTTTACATAAGTGGATCCTGGGCCCAAATCCATTAAGTTGCAGAATGAAGGTTTGACTCCAAGATTGCTAATTCCGAAGCTAGTAATCTTTCTACTATACTAAATTGCTGGCTTGCCAATGGTCACCTTACTAATATGTCAGACAAAGGATTTAATTTTAATCCTCTCAAGACTCAAATCTGCCAGCCTAGGCACTACATTATACTATATACTATCTTCATATGACTGCTATGAACCCTCTCTTCTCTTCTCAAGCCTTCAACTATATCCCTTTGCCCTTGTCCTCGAAAGGTATACTTGCCTCTCACATTACTGTGACTAGAGTCTTCTGAACACTTCCAACTCCCCTTCTCCAGTCCTCAAAACATCTCAATGTCCTTTTTTTTTTTCCTATCATATCCTTCATTCTCAGGAAAATTTCATTCTCTTTCTCCTGTGTCCTTGCTCCATCAATAATCCTCTTTCTCTGATGAATTTTTCTGATCAATCTTATCAATTATTTTTCTGATTTCTCTGATGAATTTTCTTAATTGCTCCCTCTCTTTTGAATCCTTTATCTCATCCTACTATAAAAACATTCAAAGCTCTTCTCTGTCAAATAAACAAAATCCTGCAACCCCCCTCACATTACTCTTTTATCTTTTCCCTTTTCACTGCCAAATTTCTAGAAAGAGAAGCTTGTAGAACATTCTGCCTCTACTTCTTCACAATCCACATGTTCTTTTCCTCAGTTCTAGACATTTTTCACCTCTCTGCAACATTTGACATTGTTGACCACTCCTCCTTCTGTACATTTTCCACTCCCATGTTTCGTGACAACACTCTCTCCTACTTCTTCTCTTGCCTGGCTGACTAGTCTTTCTCAGTCTCTTTTGCAGTATCAATATCCTATGCAGACCCATTCTCTGTCCTATGTCCTCTTCTCTCTCTACACACATTATCTCAGTAATCTCATCAACTGCAAATATGTTCAGGTATCATCTCTTTGCAGATAACTCTCAAATCTTCCCTCATTTCTCTCCTAACTACAATCCTGTTACAATCCTGGTATCTTCAGCTCAATGTCCAATAGGTATCTTTAACTAATCGTGTCCAGAAGATGATTCATTGCTTCTCTTCCTGTTCTCTGTTTTCTTTAAAAGTTTCACCATTCTTTTGGTTACCCAAGTTGTCAAAGTAGAAGACATCTTTGATTCTTTATTTTTTTCATCTCATTCATATATAACTATTTGTCAAGAATTATTGATTCTGATTTCCAACTCTCACATCTTTTCTCTTCTCTACCACAACTACCTTCACGACCCCATCACCTCTTTCTTAGACTAATGTAATAGCTTGCTGCTTGACCTCCCTGTATCCAACCTCTCCTAATCCAACCCAATTCAAATATGTGCCAGGCATTGTGCTAAGTGTTAGGAAATACAATTAATGAAAGCAAACAGTCCCTGTCCTCAAGGAACTTACAATTTAAAAGAGGAGACAACACACATAAGGAGATAAGAAAACAAGGGAGGGGGACACCAGAGGGAATCTTGTTTCATGTTTATGTAACAGGTGGGGCAAAAGGTGAAAATTGAAGTAATTTGTGCCCGTTTGTGCCAACTATAAAGGAGGGCATTAGGAGGAGTTTGGTACTCTGCCCTCCAGTCCTCTAAACAGACAGAAGAGGAGGCTGAGGGAGGTGGAGTCATTCAAGGCTTGAATTAGCAGTGTGGTAGTGATTTTAGAAGTGTTGAGCTTATCTTGAGAGGGGCATTTTGTTCCTTGGAGTTGAAACAAGGCAGAGCAGCAGATGCAAAATGGATCTTCAATTCATCATCTGTGCAGCTGCCACTCTGAGACGCCCAATGCCTTCCTAAATTCTTAAAATGCCTTCCTGAAACCCCAAATTTCTAATGTTAGGAATTGTTAAAGCCTAATTTTTTGTTAAAGCCTAATGTTAAAGCCTGATTATGTTATTCACCAGACCAAATAACTTCAATAGCTTTCTATTTTAATTTAAAAGAAATTCCTTCCGTGTCACTTAAAGGCCTTTAAAACCTGAATCCAAGCTAGTTTTCCAGGTTGTTCTCATATCATGCACTATGTATTCCAGCCAAACTTAACTACCTGCTTTTCCCCAGAACATAGTATACTGCTTACCACTTCTGTGCCTTTGTACAAGCTATCTCCTATTCCTGTAATTCTCTTCCTCGTCATGACCACAACTTGGAATTCCTATTTCCCTGCAAGGCTTAGTTCCTGTGTTACCTCTTTTAAATATTAATTCTCCTCTCTTCCAAAAGTCATACTGTGTTTACTTTGTATACATTTGTGTGTGTATATACATACATATAGTATATACACATATATGATATATTAAATATATGTATATTTGTATATATGTATGTATGTATGCATGTGTGTATGTGTGTATATATATATATGTATAGAGCTTCAGTCTTGGCTGGTGCTAAAAGAACAACAACAACAACAACAACAGCAACAGCAATAACAGCAGCAGCAACAATAGCAGCAGCAGCAACAACAGCAGCAACGCCAGCAACAACAGCAGCAACAACAGCAGCAACAACAGCAACAGCAACAACAACAGCAGCAGCAACAGCAACAACAGAAACAACAACAGCATCAGCAACAGCAACAACAGCAGCAACAACAGCAACAACAACAGCAGCAACA
>NW_020948086.1:821-4408 GCF_900497805.2 Vombatus ursinus | reverse complement strand
ACAGATTCCTAGAAAGCCCTTTCTCCTCCTTCTCTTTAAAAAAAAAAACCCATAAGTAACTTCTTCCAGGGAGTCTTTCCCTATGACTTCCCCTCCCTTCCACCATCTTTTCCCATAGAATTCATATAATATTTTCATTTTTCCTCCATTGTATTCATTGTTCAGTATTGCATATTTCAGCACCATAACTTAGGGTCCTTATCGCCCCACTAAAATTAAAATCCTTTGAGGGGAAGGATGATATTTTATCTAAACTTTGAATCTTCTACCTTGATACATAAAAAATTCTCTCTCTGTACACAATAAGCAGGAAACCATTGCCTTCCCTTTCTTCTTTATCCTCATTATCCCCTACCAATGTGTATTATATTTGTCTGAGAATATGTCACACCTACACACAAATAGATTGAAAATGGGGATAAGACTTGTGTACTCTTGTAGTTTTTTTTTTCTGCCTAAATCTTGTATATACAATGCTTTACATTTAATATGCATATACCAAATATTGGTAAAAATTGAGTAAATATTTATTATGCCCATATCTATATTTATATATAGTTGAGGAACCAAAAAATATTTATCAGATCAGAAAATCTCAGTATGAAAAGGGACCTTAACTATCAATTAGTTCCAACTTCTAATTTTATAGAGAAAAAAACTGAAGTTTAAAAAAAAGTGAAGTGACTTACCCAAGGATTCATAGTTAATGATAATCTCTGACTTTTAAATAGTTTTTTAAGGTTGTCAAAGAAATTTAGATATGCTCTTTCATTTCAACCTTACAACAACCCAGGGAGGTAATTGTGGTACAGGTTATTTGACCCATTTTACAATTGAGAAAACTAAAGCCCAAACAGGATTGTATACTTAGAGTTGGAAAGGACTATAGAGATCATATAGTCTAACCCTCTTACTTTACATAAGTGGATCCTGGGCCCAAATCCATTAAGTTGCAGAATGAAGGTTTGACTCCAAGATTGCTAATTCCGAAGCTAGTAATCTTTCTACTATACTAAATTGCTGGCTTGCCAATGGTCACCTTACTAATATGTCAGACAAAGGATTTAATTTTAATCCTCTCAAGACTCAAATCTGCCAGCCTAGGCACTACATTATACTATATACTATCTTCATATGACTGCTATGAACCCTCTCTTCTCTTCTCAAGCCTTCAACTATATCCCTTTGCCCTTGTCCTCGAAAGGTATACTTGCCTCTCACATTACTGTGACTAGAGTCTTCTGAACACTTCCAACTCCCCTTCTCCAGTCCTCAAAACATCTCAATGTCCTTTTTTTTTTTCCTATCATATCCTTCATTCTCAGGAAAATTTCATTCTCTTTCTCCTGTGTCCTTGCTCCATCAATAATCCTCTTTCTCTGATGAATTTTTCTGATCAATCATATCAATTATTTTTCTGATTTCTCTGATGAATTTTCTTAATTGCTCCCTCTCTTTTGAATCCTTTATCTCATCCTACTATAAAAACATTCAAAGCTCTTCTCTGTCAAATAAACAAAATCCTGCAACCCCCCTCACATTACTCTTTTATCTTTTCCCTTTTCACTGCCAAATTTCTAGAAAGAGAAGCTTGTAGAACATTCTGCCTCTACTTCTTCACAATCCACATGTTCTTTTCCTCAGTTCTAGACATTTTTCACCTCTCTGCAACATTTGACATTGTTGACCACTCCTCCTTCTGTACATTTTCCACTCCCATGTTTCGTGACAACACTCTCTCCTACTTCTTCTCTTGCCTGGCTGACTAGTCTTTCTCAGTCTCTTTTGCAGTATCAATATCCTATGCAGACCCATTCTCTGTCCTATGTCCTCTTCTCTCTCTACACACATTATCTCAGTAATCTCATCAACTGCAAATATGTTCAGGTATCATCTCTTTGCAGATAACTCTCAAATCTTCCCTCATTTCTCTCCTAACTACAATCCTGTTACAATCCTGGTATCTTCAGCTCAATGTCCAATAGGTATCTTTAACTAATCGTGTCCAGAAGATGATTCATTGCTTCTCTTCCTGTTCTCTGTTTTCTTTAAAAGTTTCACCATTCTTTTGGTTACCCAAGTTGTCAAAGTAGAAGACATCTTTGATTCTTTATTTTTTTCATCTCATTCATATATAACTATTTGTCAAGAATTATTGATTCTGATTTCCAACTCTCACATCTTTTCTCTTCTCTACCACAACTACCTTCACGACCCCATCACCTCTTTCTTAGACTAATGTAATAGCTTGCTGCTTGACCTCCCTGTATCCAACCTCTCCTAATCCAACCCAATTCAAATATGTGCCAGGCATTGTGCTAAGTGTTAGGAAATACAATTAATGAAAGCAAACAGTCCCTGTCCTCAAGGAACTTACAATTTAAAAGAGGAGACAACACACATAAGGAGATAAGAAAACAAGGGAGGGGGACACCAGAGGGAATCTTGTTTCATGTTTATGTAACAGGTGGGGCAAAAGGTGAAAATTGAAGTAATTTGTGCCCGTTTGTGCCAACTATAAAGGAGGGCATTAGGAGGAGTTTGGTACTCTGCCCTCCAGTCCTCTAAACAGACAGAAGAGGAGGCTGAGGGAGGTGGAGTCATTCAAGGCTTGAATTAGCAGTGTGGTAGTGATTTTAGAAGTGTTGAGCTTATCTTGAGAGGGGCATTTTGTTCCTTGGAGTTGAAACAAGGCAGAGCAGCAGATGCAAAATGGATCTTCAATTCATCATCTGTGCAGCTGCCACTCTGAGACGCCCAATGCCTTCCTAAATTCTTAAAATGCCTTCCTGAAACCCCAAATTTCTAATGTTAGGAATTGTTAAAGCCTAATTTTTTGTTAAAGCCTAATGTTAAAGCCTGATTATGTTATTCACCAGACCAAATAACTTCAATAGCTTTCTATTTTAATTTAAAAGAAATTCCTTCCGTGTCACTTAAAGGCCTTTAAAACCTGAATCCAAGCTAGTTTTCCAGGTTGTTCTCATATCATGCACTATGTATTCCAGCCAAACTTAACTACCTGCTTTTCCCCAGAACATAGTATACTGCTTACCACTTCTGTGCCTTTGTACAAGCTATCTCCTATTCCTGTAATTCTCTTCCTCGTCATGACCACAACTTGGAATTCCTATTTCCCTGCAAGGCTTAGTTCCTGTGTTACCTCTTTTAAATATTAATTCTCCTCTCTTCCAAAAGTCATACTGTGTTTACTTTGTATACATTTGTGTGTGTATATACATACATATAGTATATACACATATATGATATATTAAATATATGTATATTTGTATATATGTATGTATGTATGCATGTGTGTATGTGTGTATATATATATGTATAGAGCTTCAGTCTTGGCTGGTGCTAAAAGAACAACAACAACAACAACAGCAACAGCAATAACAGCAGCAGCAACAATAGCAGCAGCAGCAACAACAGCAGCAACGCCAGCAACAACAGCAGCAACAACAGCAGCAACAACAGCAACAGCAACAACAACAGCAGCAGCAACAGCAACAACAGAAACAACAACAGCATCAGCAACAGCAACAACAGCAGCAACAACAGCAACAACAACAGCAGCAACA